>NC_034009.1:627751-629800 GCF_000346465.2 Prunus persica
TATATTTTCTTCCACATAAACCTTGAAAAAATTCATTTTGAATAACAAAAATTTAAAATGACCATCCAAAACAAAATTGTTTTGATGAGTCATAAAATCACTTCTATTTTTATGGTTTAGGGTTTAGAGTCTAGGGTTTAGAGATTAGTGTTGTTATTTATTGGGGTTTATTTTTAAAGTATAATTTTTGGGTAGTCTATGTTATATGTTAGGCTTTAAAACCATAAAACCTTTTATAAACTTAATTTTTTAAATTGTATAATATAATTTTATGGGTTTAGTGTATTAATTTTTAACGACGGTGGTTGGGTCGTGGAATACATATTTTACGTCGTACAGTAAAACATACGACATGGTTTACGCTTTAAACGACGTTATTTTAATATGTAAGTCCGTTTATATAATTTACAACGTCTTTAATTTCTTAACACCGACGTGGTTTTTCAGTCGTCGTTATATAAAAAATTCAAAATAAATTTAAAATTAATCCGAAAAATGAACGGCCTTACGTTCTTAATCCGAAAAATGAAGTTTCCGTCGTGGAATATTAAATTTACGTCGGTACTTGTAGAACTTTCGCCTTGGTTTTTCTTTCGACGTTTTATAACGCGCGCGCCCTAAAAATTTTCGCGCGACCTAAATTTTTTTAGATTTGGCTCTTAGTCTTATACTTCGATCCCTGAAACCTAAAATTTCAGATTTCACGCGACATAACATTTCGCTCTCTCACTTCTGCTCTAATTAAAAGTTGCACTCTCCAGGCTCGTCGAATCTGTGAGCTCGTCCAACCTGTAAGTACAAACCCTATCTTCCCCTTGTAAATTCATTGAATGATATTAGGTTGTTTTGTTAAAGGGTTTTAGGTATATGCTTTGCGATCTGTTAATAATGTGCTTATAGGTATGGGTTCATGGATTTTCTGTTTAATGGGTTCATGACAAGATCAAATAAAGGTGTACTTTTGCTGGAAATCAACACAAAAAGACACAGATCACCAACTTCCAAATGATTTCCAGCAAAAGGACACCTTTATTTGATCTTGTCATTTTCCGCTCTAGAGAAGGTGCAAAGTGCACCAATGCTTATAGGTATGGGTTCATGGATTTTCTGTTTAATGGGTTCATGGATTACATTATCTGTTATGTTGAATTGGGAATGGATTTAATTTTGTCGTATCTTTTAATCACCCTATGTTATGTTGAATTGGGAATGGATTTATTGTTTTCATGCTTGGTTTCATGTATATGTTGGTTTCTTGCTTGGTTTCATATATATGTTGTGTTCTTAATGAGTTTTGTGTTCTTGTAAATAAACTGAGACACGACGAATTTTAAGGCGTACGACGACGATTACACGACGGTGTTTTTAAACTACCGTCGTTGTATTACTTATACACGACGGTTTTTTCATAAACCGTCGTTTGTATTACTTATAATAGACGACGTCTATTGAAAATCCGTCGTCTATATATGCCAAATACGTCTGTTTTTGATTAAAACCCGTCGTCTCTGTTGTTTATTACTTGCGATTAGATCATTGTATAATCTGCTATAGTGATGGTCATTGCCTGTATTTTCACTTTATTATAGATAATAGGTTATAGTGTCGGAGATGGATAAGTCATGGATGCACTCGGATAGAAGATCGAAGGCATATGAGTTTGGGGTGGAAGCATTTTTGAACTTTGCTGTAGAAAATCTTCTAACTACAACACATATCCGTTGTCCATGTGTTAAATGTGTTAATTTGAAGTTGTTTGGGGTTGGAATTATAAGGGATCACTTATACTTTAATGGAATTGACCAAAGCTATAAGAATTGGACATTTCACGGAGAACCTTGGGAAGCAACTACTAATGCTAGCAGAAATGTTGAAGAAGATGATGGCCATAGTAGGTACAGTTTTGTGTCTGAAGAAATTGATATGGATGATAATGATTTTGGTGATTTTGGTTCGGATCCGTATGAGTTTGCCAATGTGATTGGGGATGGAGATCAACCAGTGTACCCTGGTTGTAGAAAGTACACGAAGTTATCGGCATTAGTGAAG
>NC_034009.1:632052-632942 GCF_000346465.2 Prunus persica
GACCAATTTGTTTTGGCTTCTCAAGTCAAACAAATATTTTTGTTGACGACCCGATGCATCGTGGTTGGTCGGTAGTGTTATCAATGCCTAGTAGAGAATATAATGATGTTATTGGTGATGAAGTATTAGGTGATGTGATAATTGAGTGTGAGCCATTTACTAGAGGGATACCAAATGTTGACACATTTGATGAACTGGTAGGTGAGTTAGGCGGTCAAAATATTCGAGATGGGTGTGAAGATATATGGATTGAATGATGCTTATGTAATTGGCAGTGTATGACATTAATTTTGTAATATATTGTAATGTGATTTCTTCACTTTCTACGTTCAAATAAAACACGACGTTATTGTGAATCAGTTATTCAGCATATTTACCGACGTCTTAAAGCAACGTAACAATGAAGAACCACGACGCTATTGTGAAGCAATTATTCAGGATATCACGTCGGTGAAGGATAAAGAACCGCCATGTAATTCAAAATAACACGACTCCAATCCCATAATACCGACGTCTAAAAAACGAGATATATAATCTGAACGTTAAAAAATACGACGTCATCATACATTTTCCACGTCGCAAGTTCTTTTATAAACGAAGAGGAACGAAATTAATTCCGACGGAAATTCATTATAACCGCCGTCTAATAACAATTAAACGACGTTATTTGTAATACGGCTCCCATCATAATCTACGCCGTCTATATGTTCTGTAATACGGCTCTCATTTATTTGGAACCGACGTTGTTTAGAAGTTCAACGTCGTCTATATTATTAAGTGCGTCGTGAGTAATGAATACATATAAATACAACGTCGACTATATAAATGTATACGTCGTAAATAATGACACTGACAACTATTTCCACGTCATCTTTTTAGAAAAATCGACG
>NC_034009.1:633042-740193 GCF_000346465.2 Prunus persica
AGTTCAACGTCGTCTATTATTATTAAAGTGCGTCCGTGAGTAATGAATACATATAAATACAACGTCGACTATATAAATGTATACGTCGTAAATAATGACCACTGACAACTATTTCCACGTCATCTTTTTAGAAAAATCGAAGTGGAAAATTTATTTCACGACGGTTTTTTGTAAATAAGAGACGTTGTAGATTTCAATAACGTCGTCTTCTCATGTATTTAAAGACGTCATATTTTTTCTTGTCGTGTAAATTGTATTTAACGGCGTAGTATTTTAGTTGTCGTCGTTGTATGTATATCTTGCGGCCTTGTTCTTTTAATATGTGTCATATTTTTCTTTTTTAACGACGGTGATTTTTTTGAGTTGGTCGTCTATTCTCATCCTCGACTATTTTCTAGAACTTTAGCAGACTAAACACGTCTGTTTTTATTGTTTTCCGACGTTGTTGTATTTAACAACGTCTAATATTTATCGTCGTTGTTTGTTTCTGAAAATAGGACGTATAAATTTTTTAATACGACTCTCATATATTTGTAACTGACGTTGTTTAGTTTTTCAACGTCTACTATAGAAACACATACGTCGTAAATAATGACACTGACAACTATTTCCACGTCATCTTTTATCGAAAAATCGAAGTGGAAAATTAATTGTACGACGGTTGTGTTTATATGTGCGACGTAGTAGGTATCAATAACGTCGTCTTCTAATGTATTTAAAGACGTCATATTTTTTATTGTCGTGAAAATTATATTTAACGTCGGCGTATTTTTATTGTCGTCGTTGTATGTCTATCTTGCGGCCTTGTTCTCTTAATATGTGTCATATTTTCCCTTTTTAACGACGGTCTTTTTAGAGAATTGGTCGTCTATTATCATCCTCGATTGCTTTTTTAGATCTTTTTGCAGTACAAAGACGTCGTTTTGTATTTTTTGATGACGTTGTATAGTTTAACAACGACGGTTATTTAGCGTCGTGGTTTATGAGGGAAAAGATGACGGTGGATTCCACGACCATTGAAAAACCAAATACACGACGGTGATTTACCGTCGTCTTTTTGCTTTTTTGTAGTAGTGAGGGAGATATTCTTCTTCAGAAGATTGGGACTGCTGACAATCCTGCGGATATGTTGACAAAGCAAGTTTCGTTGCTCAAGTTTAAGCATTGCTTAGACTTAATTGGCATTTGTAAAGTTTGTTGATTGCCCCATGGGGGATTGGGAGACGACCATTGAGAGTGTTGCTTCGAGGTTTTGAGCCAAGGTGGAGATTGTTGATGATTGGCTCAAAAATAGTCAAAAGCAAAACTGCTTTCGGCTGGCAGACATCTTGCGGTGCTTTCGGCTAGCAGACAAATTGGAGACAAATTAATGGCTAGCATTGATGGCTTACTTTTACCTTTTTGACTTGTGTGTTTTGCTTTTGCCGTTGGGTGGTTGAAGAGCAAATGTTTGGCTTATAAAAGGGAACATGCATTTGGGAAAAATGTAGAGCGGAAAGCACCGAGAGTTGATGAGAGAAGAGAGAAGTTGGGAGAGAGAAAAATAATAGTTTAGGCAACTAAGCTTTTGTTGCTATTGTTGATTATTTTTCCCTCTCTAAATTGTACTCAATTTGTATCCCTTTTATATTCTTGAGTGTGTGAGCTTGGGTATATTTGGGGCTTGGGTTTTCTGAGTGGTTAAACACTATTGTATTCTCTCATTGATTATAGTGGAATACTCCGTCGTCTCCAAACTGGATGTAGGCAATTGCCGAACCAGTATAAATCTTGGTGTTGTTCTTGTTGATTATTTTTTGTTCTATTTTTCTCCTGCCTGTTGTTATTTATTTTTCACTCGCAGTTGGTTGACGCTTCCGCACAACACTGCGCTTCCCATTCGAGTATACCATTCGCCAATGGACGTGTTCTGGATCACGTCTTTGCCAGATATAAGGCCCTCAATGGTGCACAAAACGCCATATCAGCTAAATTAGAGTTTGAGCCACCAAGAAATGGCCCGTCGTTTAGAGCATCCACCCATGTTTCAGCAGCTTCATACAAGGCTGCACGCTCGTCGCCGATATTGTGCTTCTCCTTGAGTTTCTTTGAATCAAAATACATAGATGCACCTCCAGTATACTTTTTGATTATCCTCACATACAAACTCTGATTTGTACCACTTTGCAAAACCCAAGCGAAGGTGTCGTATAGCAGTGATGCACACACACTTTGATGAAATTGAATAATGTTATTGGTCCTTTATAAAGAGAATTCCAATCCCACTTAAATAAGGAATTTCCAAAACCCAATTGAATAAAGATAACTCCCATTTAAAACCCAATTAGTAAGAAATTATAGAAATTGGAAAGTCCAAGAGAAATGGCCCAGCAGCTTCCCTATTTTTTTAAAGCCTGGTCCAAAACAACGTGGTTTTGGCCAGGCTGTGTTAAAAAAAAAACAAGAGCGCAGCGCCCAGTTTGGTTTGGGCATTTCGTCGAGCATATTGCGTGTGTCTCTGGTTTGAAGCAAAGGTGCAACTCCAGCTGCTCTAATGGATTTTTCTGGCAACCAAAGGTGCAGTGCACCTCTTTGCACCTGCACAGGTCCGCCGCTGAGTGTAGCTCAAAAGTCCGAGTGTCGTATCCACAGAGAGCAGTGTAAAGAAAATAACAGAGTTGAGACAGAACAATTAAGATTGAGAAGTAGATTTATGCAAGATTTGATTTAAAGAAAATTCAATTGATTAAAACACTAAGGCATTGGGGTTCCACTTTTAACATAAGCATGCAACTCTTATCAATTTGATCCACAAAATATTTTCCATTGTAGTTGTTAAACATAATTAAAGCTATTTTTAATTTCCTTTAGATCTAAGCATAACTTGTACCATTGACAATAAACTATCCAAAAAAAATCTTCGTCGAAATTCTAATAATCTTAGTAATTATCTCATCTTTTAAAAGTATGAAAGTTTTTACTACACAACGGGAAAAACATGATTGAACCCATGAAATAGATTATCAACCATTCATCAATTAATTAAAAAGAAAAACTACAAATTCATATTAAAGCTTAAGTTAGGATCAAACTAATAAAAATAACATACTCATATTAAAAGCTTTCCCCCTAGCCTTAGCTAGGGAGTTAGTTTCCCATAATATAAAACTAAAACATAAATTTAGAACTAGAAGAATTGGAGGAAGGAGAGAGAGCTCAAGAGAAGATTGTGAGCTTGGTGTGTGTTTTGAAGCTTGAAGACTTCTCTATTTATAGGCTAAGAAGGAGAAACATCATGATGGATTCCAACACCATCATTCCTATTTTAGTGCAATACCTAACTCCCACTTCATCTTGCCTATGTTAGTGTGGTTGGAATCAATTCCATTGTTGAATTGTTTTCTCTTGTTCTTCCTTTCCTTGTGGATTTCATCCTCTTTTAGATAAGATGCATTGAATTTGAGCTTCTTTGGAGTGGATGACACCTTACAAGCATGTGAATTCAATTTCTTCTTGTTTTCTTTCCATCCCATACTTCTTTTCCTTTCTTCTTTTGGCATGGGTGAGGCACTTCATGCATTCTTTTGAATTCTTTTCTTCTTGTGCTAGTTGCACTTCTTCCCTCATCATCATTGCTTCATGGATATGTTGAAGTTCTTTAATCGGCCACTAGCATATTATCTTTGGGTGGCACACTTTGGCATACAAATTGAGTTGGTTTTCACAACACACAAGCCTACAAAGGAAGTCATTGATCAAAGTTAATAAAATGACATTAAACCAATTTGACCAAGTAAAAATATAAATGCATAAGATTATTTAATTACTCATTATAATTGCTTTCAAAGATAAATGTTAAGGGAAATTTCCCAATGATTTTCTTTCACAGTTTTGAACACCCAGCTTTAGATGATCAAACCTGGCTCTGAGGCCATGTTAGTGTTGTAAGTGTTTGATTAAGAAATCACAGAAGAAAGGAAGGAGAATAAGCAAGAAGAATTACATAATACTGCTCCGCTATACGTGTAGCAGAGAGAATGTTCATTCCATTAAGTCTTTCTCTCTCTTACAACCTCACGCATTTAGAGTGAGGGAATATTACCGTTAGGCATAGTAGCTGGATCCCTTATATCACAAGGTGATCTCAGCCATTCAACTAGACATACAATGAGATCCTTACACCTGACTTATAAAACTTAAAGAAACGAAATGCTAAATTAGCTAACTCTTAAGTCAGCTTAAAACTTATAATTCAACACATTTGGCAAAGAGAAATTGAAAACTAGGGACTTTCTTTCATAGCAACGAAGGATTAAATCATCTTACATCATAGCTTAATTCTCTAAAAAGAGCAACAACAAAAGAGCAAGCATTCATATTCCAGATTAGAATCATAGATAGGGCATTAAGTTTACTAGGCCTCATCATTTGGTCCGCAGTCTGCAACTTTATTTTTTTATTTTTGGATAAAACTATAGTTTTATACTCAAAACACAATTTCAACAGTGGCCATTCTCCTAGTCCTGCTCAGACTATAGGAGCCTGTGTTTATGTAAAAGACGAACTTTTGTGACAATTTTAAAGGGAGGTTTTTGGGTTTATGAAGAAGACTTCTTGACAGATTACAGGGCATCCTGCTGACTCTTTGTAAAAAAATTGTCAACTTATAGAAGGAGCTTTGTGCATAATACAACAAAATTCTGTAACAGCAAGAATTCTTTTGGCTCCAAAAATCCAGAAATACATGCCTTAGGAAGAATACCAAGTCTGTTCATTTATCTACTGTTGTTGACAGAAGAAGAAATAAATTAGAGGGGGGGTGGGGGAGACCAAGAGGCCCAAACCCACAACCAACCGAATGTGGTCGGAATGCCACTATGCAGAACCGGCATCGAACCGACTGTCAATTGAACTGATTTTCTTGAATATAAAGTTGGTTTGATAAATGCCAAGTTAAGTACTTCTCGGTTTTGTCACCACATCCCACTGCTCTTTCCATTTGAATATACCATTCACCAATGGACATGTTCTGGATCATGTCTTTGCCAGATTTAAGGTGCTCAATGGTGCGCAAAACACCATATACAGAAAGATCACTAAGTTAAGGTTTGATCCACCAAGAAATGGCCGGCCTTTGAGAGCCTCCGCCCAAGTTTCAGCAGCTTCATACAAGGCTGCACGTACGCTCGTCGGCAATATTGAGCTTCTTCTTGAGTTTCTTCGACAAAAAATACATTGCTGTAGCTCCACCCTACTTTTGCTGTAGCTCCACCATACTTTTTGATTTCCTCGCAAAGAAACCGAAATGATACTTTGGGGTGATATGACTCAAGAGCCTCCCGAGCAATTCGATACATGTTTAGTTTCAAAACAGGCACCAAGTCCTTATCCACCCACTCACGCCACTTGTTTTCTTCCACCAACTTTGCATTGTCAATTCTCCAAAACCCCTTACACTTAACCTAAGAAATTAACACTAGCTATTTTCCTGTGAACTGAAGTGACATGAAGAAATCATTCCGCACAAGAAGAATTGGATATGATTGCAGAAGGTAAAAAAGAGATCAACCTCAATTGTGCTATGGTGAATAATATGTAGTGAACTGTAGGGCACATGAACATGCTTTCTTGCTTCTATGGCGAGCAAAACAGTTGTTATTAACAAATAAAACTATATATAAAAAAATACCTGCCTGCGTACAGTTCGCTTCATAAGCCTACATTACGATCAGGTTGTTGGCGAATTGATACTGGAATTTCTTAAATCTTAAATTCACTGTAATGTTTTGATGGTAATAATAAGTGACTTTGAAAAATAAGCTTTAGGGCATCATTTCCTTTTTATGAACCGGTTTTGCAAGGACAAGTTGTACGAAAAGATTCTTATTTAATTTTAAAATAATCCCTACATGACAAGGGAATTTTATTCAATATAAAATAAAGAGGTACATTTAGCCGGGGGATATAATGAGCCTTACCCCTTTTTGCAAGCCGAACCCTAGTTCCCTCGAGTAAGAACTCATGGGTTTATTATTGATTCATCTTAAAAAGCAAAGGAGGAAATCCAACCAAGATCTTCGGTTGGAACTTGGAATCTTGAATACTATGAATAGCCTTCTCCAATCGGTATCAGACCGAATTTTCTCGCTGGATTTGAAGGCCCACATACCTGGCAAAAACACAAATTTGAAGGAATATACAAAAAGAGCAATGGGACACAGTAGAAAGCCATATTCAACCAAATAAGAATTAGGGATTGAGAATCTCTAGTGGTTGCGAGTATACCTTCCTAACATCATATAGAAGCCCATAGGATGGCTATTTGGTTCGTAAGGGAATGTGGAGGCATCAACCACGCGTAATGCTTTGATCCCCGTAACACGGAATCTATCATCAAGCACCTTTCCGACAAGGCTTCCACCGTGGTAATGCCAGTATGTGGCGAAATTATCTCGACAAAATCTTTGGAAGGCTTTATCATCATTTTGGTTCTTTGGTAAAGGTGCTCCCAAATAATTGAAACCTTCAATTCCCGGCACATTTCGAGCTTTATATGGTCTTAATGTCTTTGTCCTTAAGACCTCACCAAGCTTCTTCATGCCTTTAACACAAAGAGCAAGGTCCGTGGGATTTGAAAAGTAATTGAATCTAACATTTGGAGGAATTTTCACGTTAAATGACGATTTTAGCGTGACAGAACCATAAGACAAAGGTCCTGGAACTTGGCTAACAATATGAGCAAAAGTCGAATTTGGGAGGGGGTAAGATGCAGGAAAAAGACTGTAGGCTGGTTTCTCAAGTGGCAAGCTCGAGAGAGAAATTTGGTAATACTCACTTCTAACGCCTATAACAGTTACAATTGAGGCTTCGATTGGATATGGGGGCAAAATGTTAATGAAATTACGAGGATTGTCGTACACAAACTGCCCAACGTGAGGATGGTGACGAACAACTGGGATTCTCTGCGATAATAGCTGAGATTTTGGGCCAACACCACTAAGTAGTAGAAGATGAGCCGTCCCTATTGTCCCTGCACTCAATATAACTTCTCCCTTACCGAGTACAAATGCCCGATGAGGCCTTCCGTAAGAATCCCTATATATGACTCCTATAGCTGACAAGCCTGCATTAGACCAATAGCTTATAGTTTATTATCAAACAAATCAAAAGGAAATAATAAGGAAAAATTTTATTCTTATTCACACTTCCATCATCATCTGACTTGAACATACTTGATTTATTGGAAGAGAAGAGGATCTTCTCTACTGAGGCATGCACTGCAACTCTCAAGTTTTTGGGGTTTCCTTTACTAAGCAGTTCATCAGATGCATGTCTCGTTCCATTATTGTCAAAAATTGAGCCGGTAAGTCTAGTTCCCTCTTTGTGATCCAAACTAAATCCATTGTCTGGAAGAAAACCAGCCTCCAAATATGCCTTTCCTATAACAGATTGCCAAGACTGTGATTTTGGCCTGACCACAAGACTGTCCTCAACCCACTGATATGCTTTGTTAACCAAATTCAAGTCCCAATTAACTCCTGATTCACTATAGAATGACGCGTTAGCTCTGGCGTAGGTGCCAGCAGATATGGTGCTGGTGCCGCCGAGGACCCTGCCTCTTACATTATCAATACCATCTAGGGACACGAACCTTTCGACTGGTGTCTTTCCATCATCTTCCTGCTGCAGATTAGCTGCAAACCCGGATGAAGTCGACGTGTTGGGATAGTCTATGGGAAGACTGCCCCTTTCGAGAAGGAGCACCTTGTAATTTGCTGATAAAGTTGCTGCCAATGGACACCCTGATGTTCCTCCACCAACTACAATGTAGTCATATGACCCTTCCAACCTTCGATCAGTGGCGTTGTAAACATATTTCAAGTAGCGAAAATCTGCAAAATGTGAGAGAGATGAAGATTATTGTTTTGAAGTATATACATGAACAAGTGTTTGCATTGATAATATAAAGCACATGCACTTCTTTTTTCGAGTTTGGGAGGAAGTAATTTACCATGAGGATGAGAATTGGCAAGCGAGTGAACCCCTGAATATTGAAGATGAACGAAAAGAAGGTGCAACGCCAATAGTATAGCTGACATTGTTGATTTCTCCATGTTTTTGAAGCCAGATATACTTTTTTGGTTGTTAACGCTCGTTAGAGAACATTGTCTATATATAGACGGTTGTTCATTAAAGGAACCTTAAGATAGTTTTCAAAAATACCTTAAATGCCCCTCAATGTCAATAAACCTACAACTTCGTTTTCAGAGATCAAGACAGTACAAATAATTTATTCAATAAATTTTCACAAAAATAATTTATTTAATAAAATAAAAAAAGAAACTAATTAAGAAGAGAGAATTATTTCTCCACCCAATAAGAAAAAAATAATTCACCTTTCATTTCTGTCCCTACTAATTGTGGTAGACTCTTTACTGTTATTGCCTCCACCCTATATTGATAGACTTAAAACTGAGTTAGGTAACAATACCTAACCTCTATTAATTCTCTTATTTTGTCATTCATTTTATATTATATTTTAATATTTTGGCACCATGTGCAAAGAATACACATAACAGTTTTATGCTTTCAATTTTAGTTTCTATAATTTGGGCTAAATTATACTTTAGTCTCTGTAGTTTTAAGGTTTAATTACACCAATACTCTTTGAATATATTTTTTCTGATTTATTTTAATTATTAGAATATTTAATTATATTTTTATCTATATGGAGGTGGGCTCCACTTGCCACATCACCCACTCAATTGGTGGATTCTGATCTATGTGCACGAAATTACAAAAACACTCCTGCCACGTCATCAAAGTTAATAGATTTTTGGATGGAGTTGACGGCATGAGGCAAAGTGGGTCAGCAAACCTCGATCAATGGATGAAAGTAGGCTATTTTGAGTTTAAGGGGGTAAAGTAAGATTTGACCGAAGTTTCAAATGGAATTGATGTAATTAAACCTAGTTTCAATTTTAGTCATTTTGCCATTATAATTTGTTAATCATTGCGAATCAAGTACACATCACAATTACGTTAATTGACGGAAGTTGAGTTTTCAGTCTTTTGACATATTATAATGTCAAAATCTTTTAAGAAATGTAAAATTAAGAAATTAAAAGCTAAAACAGCCCGGCAAGGGGTAAAAAACAACCAAATTAAAGTTTTGCGATGCAGCAATGGCAGCAAGCTAGCTTTGGCGCTCTCTGTATTGAAGGGTTTATCATCTATTCAGATGTTTCATGGTCTAATTTGATCGTGGAAGTCCTCTCCAACACAAAACAAATTGATCTGAAAATTCTTAAGCCTATGTTTTTCAAAGTTCTTACAAATGGGCACCTAGTTGGGCTATGCAAAAATTTTGATTTTAGAAAAAGCAGAAGACTGAAATAAGTGAAATTTGGCCTTTATCCAATTGACTAGTTAGACATTGGCTTACCTACCTAATGACAAGTGCAGGCAATGCCCACACTTGCAAAAAAAAAATTATGAAGATGCTTAAGACTATTAACCATGTTTTAGCCCCTGCATGGCCCACTGTCACACAGCCTTCAAAGTTTTAGCCCAAAACCCTATATTAAATTTTTAAAAAATAAATTATTTGTTATAATATAATTAAATTATATAGATATATTATCGAATGAGATACCAGTGGATACATGACTGTTTGGTACAAATGTCAATTTACTTATTGAAAAATGTTATTACTATTCAAAGTTTGAAAGATATATTGACTGAAATTTTGTTTTTAACGCCTCCTCACATGGAGAAAAAAAAGAAGAACTTATCTCGTTTATATCGCCTAATCTTTTTACTTTAAATTATTTAAAATTTCCCCACCTAAATTTTTCCTTCTTAAATTTGTATATATGTACTCAATTAATTTCTTTTAACAGATGTTAGAGGCCTAATCACCCCCACCTAAATTTTTTACCCCACCCCTCAAGTTAGCATGGCGCCCCACCTCTTTTACTTAATTTCATCACCTAATTTCTTGGCTTATTTATGTATATAGGGCCTCTATGCAGTCAAAGTAATCTCATATTACCACTTGTTCTTTAAAACATGTCTCAATATACCACTTATATTTTCAATAAGTGTCTTACGTTAACTATTCTGTTAGATTTGAAAGAAGTTCCGTTAGCTGATGTGGCACCAGGTAGCTCGTCATCTAAATGTGGCAGTTTGCCAACCACACCACACATAATTACTTAATTTTGTTACGTAATATCCCCACCTTTTCGCAATAGCAAGGCAGCCCCCAGTAGGTGGGTGGAACATCACAAAGTCACACATTGAAAAACTTGTCACGTAATCTTACCACCTAAGGAGGTGAAAAGTCACCTAATTTATTGAGAAACTTAATGGTCTGTTTTTATCAAAGAATCATGAGGTGGATTGTGTTGGCGAGTCCTTATTTCATTAGAATTTTGGTTACTTACCAATTATATTTTATCCTATTGTAATAGAGATTATTTTATTTAGTGTTATGGGGGTTGATGATTTTTTCAACCCTCATAGAGGTAGCACCACCGACTCATTCTCTCATTCTCCACCAACCATCGTTGAGTTGAGTGCCCAGATGGCTCCGCTCCTACAGATGCAGACTTTGACCCCGAACCCGATCCAGAATCAGGATCCTCTTTTGACGACCCCGACCCCGACCCCGACTATGATGACGACCACCCAGACCCCGATCCCGACTATGACGACGACGACCTCGACCCCGACCCCGACCCCGACTCCGAAGACGACCCCGACCCCGACCCCGACTCTGAAGACGACCCCGACCCCCACTCCGATGATGACCCCAACCCCGAATTTGTCTCTGATTCAGACCCTGATCCCGATTTCGACTCCGACTCCGGCCTTGACTCAGGCTCAGATTCCGATCCTAATTCCTACTCAACCTGTATCCTATGCATCTTCCGCTGCACATATTATGACTTCTCAACTAACGACCCCGACATATGGACCAGATTGAGCATTTTGTGAAATCCGAGGATCAATTGGTGGATATTTTGACAAAGGCGATTTCCAGTAAAGCATTCCACAATTCACTAGATCAGTTGGGCATTGGCGACATCTATGCACCAACTGAGGGGGAGTGTTGGCGTGACTTGTGGATATTGACTTACTTTCCTTACACACCAAGAATTCCTATTATAATTGTAATTGATTTACTTTAATTTCTGATTTCCTACTGCAAATAGATTTAGGAATTTATTATTTACTTGCTTATTTAGGTTTCGTTGTATTATAAATATGACCTCCTACAAGGAGAAGAATACACAGAAAATTCCCACAAACAAATATTCTCTCAATAGTTTTAATATTTTAGCAGATTGTTACACAAGGTGGTGGTGGCACTATTTCTTGTTTTGCCTTACTTACGACCCGTTTGGATCCAAGGATTTGGATTGAAGCCCATTCAGTTCAAATCTATGTATTTCAAATAAAGATGCATTGTATAAGCGATAGTCTAAACTAGAGAAGAGAGTGATTTCTTTCACACACATAAATGATGACATGGAGGTTCGAACCTGAGACCTCTTGTCTACAAATCAATGTCCTTTTTCACTAGACTAGATCCCGTTGGCAAAACAAATTTAAGCTATGAATATTTCAATTTCAGATTTTAAACAATAATTTAAAAGACACCATCTGGACTCACGTACCCAAACAAAACACAAAGATAAGCATCTCATGAATCACGTTTCAACACTGATATGTAGCTTTATTAGTTAGCTCTCTACAGTAACTTTCAGAGATCTGTGACAGTCAAGAAGTGTACCACTGTGCATTGACTCCTCCTATGTGAATCGAATCGGCAACAACATGATGAAGTCCAGCAAAGTATATAACTTTCTTGTATAAATAATAAACAATGATACAAAGGCATTTAGAATCATAGAATCGAAAAATATTTTTATCTAGAGTATACGTAACTGTTTTTAGACAAGAAGCACAAGGAACTTTACAGGAGAACAAAGTGATAACTTGATATGTAATTATTCCAGCGCATTTTTCAGGAATCACATTGCATGAGTGAGTGTATACCATATGGAGAGAAACTGATCTTGCATCTTCAAGTCCACAACTGAGCTAGCACAAGCATGCGTTGCACGATTGTGCTTTTGATTGCTTTTGGGTACAAGCAAGGGGTTTTTATCGCTTGGAACAAGCAATGCCTTCCTTCTCGGAAAATATATATTAGGAAGCACCCCTTTATGGAAAGTAGGATAAAGAATAGGGAGCTTCACTAATATACCCAAAATAGGGGCTGAAATTATAAAAAAACCCCACATTGATTGCACTTTAGAAACACACCCAAAACTCATTTACTACATAAAAAATTAGTGTTTAAGTTCTTATAAATTACATGACTGCCATTGATCAATTTAAAAAAGAAGACCAACACAAAAAACTTAAATAGCACCCAAAACAAGCCCAACCCAATTTTATAAAAAAACCCAAACAATTCATTACAAACAAAAGGTCTTGAAAACCGTAGTTTCATTAACGTGTCATGTTAATTAATCATTGTAATGTTCTACACCTTTATTGTCATGTTGATTAATTGTTGTAATGTTCCAGTGTAGAGTAATAACACTGCTAATTTCCTATAACATCCTATTTCTAATGCATGTTTACCCCTGTACTGTTCCAGTATAGGGTAATAACACTGCTAGTTTCCTATGATATCCTATTTCTAATGCATGTCTACCCATGTAATGTTTCAGTCTAAGGTAATAACATTGCTAGTTTATTGTCATGTTGATTAATGGCTGATGTTCCAATCTAGGGTAATAATATTGCTAGTTTATTGTCATGCTGATTAATGGTTGTAATGTTCTAGTTTAGGGTAATAACAATACTAGTTTCATATGACATTCTATCTCTAATGCATGTTTACTCTTGTAATGTTCCAGTCTAGGGTAATAACACTGCTCGTTTCCTATGATATTCTATTTCTAATGCATATCTACCCCTATAATATTCTAGTCTAGGGTAATAGCACTGCTATTTCCTATGACATCCTATTTCTAATGCATGTTTACCCCTGTAATGTTCTAGTCTAGGGTAATAACACTGCTAGTTTACTGTCATGTTGATTAATGTTTATCATGTTGCTATTTCTAATACATGTCCACCAAAGAAAAGATGAAGAAAGAACAAACCAGACCAACTCAAAACAAGCTGAGCCCAGATTGTTAATACTATTATGTCATAGAAGTATATTGTTAATACTCTGTCATAGAAGTACATTGTTAATACCCTATCACAGAAGTACATTGTTAAACAAAAATGAGATTCATAACTGAAATAGTAACAAAAGTTGAATCGATCATCAAAACTTCAAATACATTTCGAAAATCAACTAAAATCCGAAGAGAAACACATAATTGAAGCAAAAGATCAAAAATCTCAAGTACAAACCAAACGACGACGACGACGACGACGACGATAACAACGACAATGATGTGGCGAAAGAGGAGTAGAGCTCGAAGATGAGGAGTAGAGCTAAAAGCATCTGATCGAGGTTTTTTCAAGGTCTTGAACAATCCGAAAAAAGAAAAAATCAATAGAAGCACGATTTTAGAACAAGAAATTGAAGGTGAAATATTGAAAATTGTAGATTAAAGATGAATAATATAGTTGGACCTGAGACTGAGCTTCAATGGAAGCTCCTCTTGCTCCAACACCAGAGAAAACACCAGCGAGAAAGGAGAAAATAAATATGATTTGATTTTTTGGCAGATTTGGTTTTTTTTGGCAGATTTGGTTTTTTGGCAGACATGGAAATATTTGGTTTTATGGCAGATCTGGGCAGATCTGATTTTCCTCTCTTAAATCCATAGTACAAGGACAATATAGGTATTTAACACACACAAATAAACTAAAAAACAACTATTAAATTAAAAAAAATTGATAGCTGTCAATTTTTGGATTTTTTTTGGATGTGTTTATAGTTTTTAAACGGTGTAGGGTTTCTTTATAAAACCATGTCTAAGATTGGGTATATAACTAAATTTCTATAAAGAATAAGCTCATTACTCCTTGGGATAATCTTTTGTCTGCCTTTTTTTCTTTTCTGTTCTTTTGTTTTTTTTTAAAAGTTAGTTTAAACGGTCTAATAAGATACTTAATCAAAGTTCGTTAATTGGACAGAATTAATCTTTACTCCATCAGCACACCATGACAAATGAAAATTAAAAACTATGATTATCAAATCGATCCTTACTTTTTGAATGGTTGATCTTTGAAGGAAAACTAAAAGAAGAAAAATGGCCCTTGACTTTCATATTAGAGATCTCATGTTTAAATTCCCATGACATCATTTGTGTGTTTGTAAAAAATCTATCTCCCCTATAGACTATCGCTTGTACTAAAATATATATACATAAAAAGGGGATGTTTAGATATATAATAATTATCTCGAGTGGTATCACAAACTTGAAAGGTTTGCTATATATATATATATCGCATCACTCATACACTAGCTAGAGAAGGGCAGACATGGGTACAGAGGTTGAATCCCAAAATGCCACGGTTTCACAGGAGAAAATGAGCAATAGCCTGTTCGAAAACGCCATGAACGGCGAGTGGGAAAAAGTTGTGGAGGTCTATGGATCATCACAGAGCGCAAAAGTTCAAGAGATGAGGATCACCAGAGCGGGGGACACTGCTCTACATATCGCTGCTTCGGATGGCGAAACAAAAATTGTGCGGCAGTTGTTACAGCTCATCGGAAACAATGCATCCAAGATATTGCAAATAAAAAACAAGAAAGGCAACACACCTCTCCATTTAGCTGCTGTAGTGGGGGATGTGGAAACGTGTCATGCAATGGCCACCAAAGACCCCGAACTCGTGTCGTCTCTCAACAATGAGAATGAGACTCCTCTCTTCTTGGCAGCTCTTAATGGGCATGAGAAGGTTTTTCTTTGCCTTCATAGTCACTGTGTAGAAGAATGCTATTCATTTAGAGCAAGAAATGGTGATACCATTCTCCATGCAGCTATGTCCGGTGAATACTTCAGTAAGTGTGTGGCCTACCCGCTTCTTAAAGAGTGTTGTTATTTGTACCATCATATTTTTTTTGGACGAATTTGTATCATTATATTGTTAATTATATCTCTAATATAAGTGGATCTCATATACATTGATAGGGTTCACTTCGATAAAATGAGCAATAAGTATGGCACAAATAGTATTATTATTACTTCTTATATATATATATATATATTAATATCATTTTTTATTATTAATATCCTTTTTAAATATATAGGTTTGGCATTCCAGATCATTCTGTGGTACCCAGAACTTGTCAATTATATTAATCAGAGTGGCTTCTCTCCCCTGCATATTCTAGCCAATACTCCATCAGCATTCAAAAGCAGTAGCCGCCTTAGACCGTTGGATCGTCTCATATACCAATGTAAGATTACCGCTATCGATTTTATTTTTTTATTTTTTGGTCTATGATCAAGCTTTTGGATGTTTAATTCATGTAATACAATGCTAATGCATTTGCACTTGGCAGTTTCATGTCTCACTTGGTAATTACTGGCTAGGCTTACTTGGGACAAAATTATTTAAAAAGAGAACTATGATGATATGACCTTTATAAGTATGTATACATCATACATGTACCCAGTGGCGGACTCAAACTTTTTTTCATCTGGGGGCATAAAAAACAATTTCATAGCTGACTCCTACAAAGTCTAGGTTTTCATAGCAATACGACATTATATTATAACACATAATCTATTTCAATAAATTTTTAATATATGATTTTGGGCCAAAATCTAAGGCTTTATATATTGGACCATATGTTTATTAAGTCTTGGACTTTGAAGGCTTTACTTATTTAGGGTGCTGAGTGGGGATTTTGCATGCAAAATATTAGCCAAGTGTCTAATTTTTATTGGCAAAGTGTTTGGCTAGATGGGTGAAGAAACCACCTAAGTGTGGGTAGCTGCCCACAGTAGGCATGTATTGGGTCCGCCAGTGCATGTACCTGCTTTTTAAAGAGAAAATAAAAAATATATATAGTTGTTTGATCATACAATCAGTAAATCTAATAGCAGAGTTAGAATTGTAAAATTGAGAGAGCCGAAATAGAAAATATAAGTATACTCTATATCTTGCAACTGTACTTCTGTCCAAATAAGTTTTTACATTTCATTTATCAGGTTTGATTGTTGAAGAGCTAAAAGGGGGAAAAGAGGACAAAAAGAGTATTTGTCCCCTCGAGAAAAGAGGAAGAAGTATCATCGATACGGGTTCTGAATCTCATCAAGCATTAAGTGAGTGCTCGTCACTTATCCAATTTATACGTTGCTTTTTCGTCACCACAAGTCTAATATAACATAGTTTCTCCATTTCCAGCTAAATCATGGGGAAATAGGATGTGCTCTTCTCTATGTCTATCTAAGAGAGGAAATAAAAAGGAAGATGTAGAGAATTCCCAACAAGAGAGCAGCTCAATGTCAGGTAAAGTTGGGTAACTATAATGTCCTTTGAACTTGAAGTGAACCTTATCACTTCTCATGGATGGTGTCTCCACCCTTAAACTGTAAAATACATCTCTTAAATAGAGAAAATAAACCTAAACATAAGCACACAAGCAAAAAAAATTTTCATTTTCACTATTTTGAAAACAAAGAACAAAATCTATTACCAAATATGTTTTCATTTTTCATTTTTTTATTAAAAAAAAATTGAAAACTGATAATTAAGGGCCCATTTGATAACCATTTAAATTTTAGTTTTAAGTTTTCATTTTTTGTGTTGGAGTATAGAAGTAAAAGAGAGAGAATGGAAGTGAGAATGAGAGTGGAGATGGGATTGAGAGAAAATATGAGGAGATGATGGGAATGAGTAACAAAAGTTAAAACGAAAACTAAAAATTGAAATCTATTTGAAATTGTTTTCACTTTAAACTTTTTGTTTTCACTTTTATTACTCCTCCCTTTCATCCTCCCCTTTCATCATATCTCTCTCAATTTCAAGTGGTTATAATTTCTTCGTCTAATAAGTAAACATGGAAAATAATAAGTAAGTAACATTAAATTTTAGCAGTAATGAGAATCCCTTGATTTTCCCTATATCAAACTCCCCTAGTCAGAAAAAATTCATCCTCGAATCTGAATTTTCGTTGACTCCATGATAATCTTGAAATTGAAATTGAATATAAAAACTCTGAATATTTATGCCTTAAAATTTTATGTGATCACAACTGCACACAAAGTGCATCTTGTCAAGGTCAATAATTCAATTATAAGACATTACGAATACATTGATAAAATGTTAAAGACTATGTGCAACTTTTTTAGCATTGTTTTCCTTCCTGTTTTTCAAATTGTAGCTATGAACCAACGAGAGGAAGATGGGAGAGAAAGTCGTCCCAATTATATTTACTCCTCATGTGTTGAGTTTTTCAACTTAATCACAGCTGTCTTGGTAGCGATCAACGGTGAGTACTATCAAGGCTTATGAGCAAGGCTTGGATTCTTAAAAGTAAGGAGGAGTCTTCAAAGAAAATGGAATTTTGACACTTGGCAAATTCCAAAACAAAGAAAATTAAAAGAATTTGAAGGGAAGAAAAAAAAAAGAAGTCAAAATCCCATTTGTCTTAAGAGGAGCTCCTCCTCAATTTTAAGGAGCCAATTGAAAGAAAATAATGTCATTAAGAAAAATCAATTGCACATATTTGTTTGAAACCCCCTCAGGCATGCTAAAGTTGGTTTTAATTTAGCATGTCATCATTTGTATTTCTAGCAATTTGGAGGATAGATAAAATCCAGGACGAGAAAAGGCGACATATATGGGCTACTCAGGTCATGAATCAATTGGTTGAGCATAGTAATTTATACAAGAACGTACAAAGTTCTGGAGAAGCTCCAGACGAAAAAGATAAATTTGGAGATGTTCCTGATCCTACCGAATTTGGAGATGTTCCTGATCCTACAGAGAAGAAAGGCAATAAAGAAGATGAGAAGAAGGATAATATAGTAGATAAGAAGGACAAAGATAATAACTTGGGAGATAAGAAGACTGATAAAGATAATTTGGAAGTGAAAAAGCAGACACCAATATTAATTGCAGCAAAGATGGGAGTGAGTGAGATGGTGGAAAAAATCCTAGAAAAATTTCCAGTGGCTATTGAGGATGTGGACTCAGAAAACAAGAATGTTGCACTGTTGGCAGTCGAGAACAGGCAACCCCATGTTTACCGTTTCCTAGTGCACAGTAAGAAAATCACAAGCTTATTACGTCAGGTGGACAACAATGGTAACAATGCATTGCATCTTGCTGCTAAATGTGGAGGTCATCGGCCATGGCTTACTCCTGGTGCCGCACTACAAATGCAGTGGGAACTTAAGTGGTACAAGGTACGTACGGTATATATCTAACAATAATCTTATTTGTTTTAATGAAGCACCATGTTTGTTTATTTTATTGGTCCCAATTATATGCCTTAATGATTTTCAATTTGCATGATTCGATCTATAAACGAAGATTTGGAAAATAGACGATTTTGATTGTTTCGAATAAAATTATTTCAACTAAACACTCAAATTTTATAATGATAATCAAATAGTGAAATTGTTTCTTTTTCAATTGAGATTTAACTCAAACTAATAAGGTCATTAATTGAACAGATATCAATCTTTGAATAAAGTTTTAAATTATCTAAATTTTATTGTGCATGGATGCAGTTTGTCAAAGAGTCCCTGCCACCTCGTGCATCTGTTCGCTACAACAAAGCAGGTCAGATTCCACAGGAGATCTTCACAACTTCACACAAAGATCTTCGAAAAGAAGGCAGTAATTGGCTCGTCAAAACCTCCGAATCATGCTCTGTGGTTGCTGCGCTCATTGCAACAGTTGCCTTCGCAACATCAGCATCTGTACCGGGCGGACTCGATGATAAAACTGGTTCACCGGTTTTCAAAGACAAGCCGGCATTCAATGCCTTCACCATCTCATCACTGCTTGCTCTCTGCTTGTCAGTAACTGCCCTGGTCTTCTTTCTGTCCATTATTACGTCTCGATACGAAGCACATGATTTTTCCATCAGCTTGCCCCGGAAACTTTTGCTGGGTTTAACATCACTCTTCGCATCCATAACTGCCGTGTTAGTCTCATTCTGTACTGGCCATATTTTTCTCCTTGATCGACAACTCAGATATGTGGCATATCCATTATATGCAGCGACTTGCTTGCCGGTTACCATTTTTGCTCTTGCCCAGTTGTCCCTCTACTATGATCTCATAAGGGTCATCTTCAGAAAGGTTCCACAGCGCAGCTACAAGGAATATAGACACTAATTAAGTAGGACTCGATCATCTATTCGACGCTATAAATAAATTGTGTTTTTCAAAGTGTGTGTGTGTGGTTTTATTTATTTATTATTATTTAGGAAACAAGTATTAATTGGTTTGAGTGTGTGTGGTTTGAAACTTGTTTCCGGAGTGAGGTGAGGCTTTGTAAGAAGTGTGCCCCAATTAAAACCAAGTCATATGATGTAAAACCCAGCTAAGATATACGTATGTTCAAGAATAAAAGGGTGAAGAAATAAACAAAGATTTTTTTTTACAAATAATGCCTGATCTCATAATTATATGCCATATGCATGATGACATATATTAAAAGATAATTAAGCTAGGGTTAATTAGGGTAGTACTTTTACCCTGGCAGACCTAATACTACTATATATATATATCCATGTATGATATGGAATTTGATTAAGGAAAACTTGATGCTTATAGCATTATAACTAATGGTGGTACGTAATTTCTTAACACCACACCACACAATAACATGAATCCATATTGACATAAAAGCTAGGTCCAGTTTACTAACAAGAACAATGTACATAAAAGATTCTCATAATTTTTAATAAAATTTAATTTTCGGCATAAAATTTTAGTGTTAAAAGAGAGGGAGCTAATTTTTTTCACTCCTCTTTTATTAACTTACACTTTTTATTGGAAATTGTATGTTCCCACTCTTCTTTTGTCCATGTACACTCCTTTATATCTTATAGTAAAAAGTATTTTAAAAAAAACAAAATGGCTTCTTATTTTTGTGTCGAAACAAAAGGGAATGTAAATGGAAAAAAAATAGTTGAAAAATGAGCACCCAAAAGAAATATTAATTAAAATTGAAATGAGCTTTTCAAATTGCTTTGTTGTGTGTCCATGCAAAAGTTTTGTGTATTTTTTATTTGCATTATACTGATATTCATATAGTAGTTTTTTTTTTTCTTTTCAAAATGCTCATATTCTGTATAGTTAATAAATATACAAAAAACGATAAATAAAAAAAATTAGTCCTTGCTAACTATAAGATAATGACTTAATTATGATCAATAAAGGAGGAGTAATTCGAACTTATGACCTCTTTGGATATATTGAAAATAGGAAAGAAAAATGTTATACTAACTGCTTGTTTGGCATTACTTATTTGAGGCCAAAATAACTTATTTTACTGTTTTTGACTTGTTTTACCGTTTTTGACCCTTTCCTTATGCACGTTACCATGTTTCTATTAGTGTGAATTGTGGGCTGTATTTCAGCTGTTTGTTAGTTCATGTAAGGCTATATAATAGTCAAAGGTTGCTATTCAATAATAAGTCATTCAATCCAGTTCTTGCGTTTGAGTTCTCTGTTTTCTTGTTCCCATTCCCAATAGGTTCGGTTCTCTCAAAAATTTAAATTCAAAACTGGATCAGATCAGACCAGGCCCAGCCCCAATTAGAAGGCCTCTAGTGTAGGAGAATGCACACAAGTGATGACCAGGAGGAATGAAAAAAAAAAAGTAGTATTCTAGTACGTGCCAGCTTTGTCTTCCTCTGTTGGACAACAAGTAGGAGGATGAATGTGACAGGAGATCAACAAAGTGATAACTTGATATGTTTAATGTAAGAATATATTTCATGAGTGTCATCGAGAGCAGAGCACAAGCATAAGCATGCCTTTGCACAATTTAGCTTTTGATTGCTTTTTGGGTACAATTGGGCTAGCTAGCTTTGGACTTTAAACGTCGTCATTTTGAAGTTTCCTGTTACTTTAGACAAGTACGATTAACTTGACAGGAGAACACAATGATAACTTGTTATTCCAACGTATTTCATGAGTCACATTCAGAGACGGACCTACTCTTTGACCAGTGACTTTGTCTTTTTTAGCCTAAACTAACATACCCATCCCACCCAATGAATAGCCATGCACTCTCATAATCCCCCCTTCGCCTTTTTTTCCTCTTTTTCTTTTTGGTACAAAAGGGGCCAAAGGCCAAACACAAACAACTCATGCTTCTTTTATTTTTTGTTCGAAAACAATCCCTCTTATTTTCTATTTTTTTGGTAGAAAATAACCCCCCTCACTCCACACATACTGTAGAAAATAGAAAAGAATTATGTACTATATGCGTTTTTTTTGAAAGGTAAAGCTCATTATGTCATCATGATTAGGTATTGTCTTTTGTTATTAATGAATTTCACTATTTACTGTCAAATTTAATAACTATGTGCGTAAAGTAAATTTAACTTATCCTAATTTGAGATCTTAGGTTCGTTCCTAGTCACATTTCATGAGTTTTACTTGTATTTGGAGAAACTGACGTCCAGCACAAGCATGCGCTTTACGATTTCGCTTTTGATTGCTTTTATTTCCATCTCTTTTTGTTTTATGGTATACAAGGTTTTTATCGCGCTTGGAGTTGGATGGAACAAACAAAGAGCAATTAATTAATGCCTTTCCTTCTCAGAAAATATATGATAGTAAGTAAGCGCCTTTGGGGAAAATTAAATTTTTTTTTTAAAAAAAAACTAGGATAAAGAATGAGCACAAAATCCAAGATATCTTTTGTCCTGAGTTCTCTGCCCTTTTTTTTTTTTTTTTTTTTCTGAGCAGATGCTTCTAGAAAAAAAAAAATAGAAATTAGTTATTAACCAAAGTTAGTTAATTGGACATAATTAACCTCTACTCCATCAGCATAACATAAGTAATAGTGAACAATATTGTATAAAACAAATTTCAAATTCATGCACCACTATAACTTAATATATAGCGCAATGTGATTTCATGATGCAAACTATATATCTATTTTTTAGAGCCTCCCTTTAAACATCATTCTTGCAACAACAAAAACAAAAACAAAAAACAAAACAAAAAAAAGTAAAATTGTAAATATCTTACTAGTCACTTAACTCTAATGAAGGATAAATGGATGAACACTGAGGTTTGAATAAAAACACTAAAATAATCAATTTTTATCTTTAAAAGTAAACTTTATTATAAAAAAAAAAAACACTATTAATGAATGTATATGTGTATATATAACAATTTTCTACAGTGGCGTCACAAACGCTTTCTTTGCTCTATATATATATATATATATATATATCACGTAATCATTAGACTAGCTAGTGCAAGAGGCCAGACATGGAGAGAGTGGTGGATAGAGGGGGGGAAGTGGAGTACCTGTTCGATAATGCCATGAAAGGCCAGTGGGGAAACGTTGTGGGGGCCTATAGATCATCAGAGAATGTTCATGATTTGTGTATCACCAAAATGGGGGACACTGCTCTACATATCGCTGCTTTCGATGGCGAAACAGAAGTTGTGCGGGCTTTGCTGGAGGTCATTAAAGAAAATGTATCCAAGATATTGCAAATAAAAAACAAGAAAGGCAACACACCTCTCCATTTAGCTGCTGAAGTGGGGGATGTGGTAACGTGTCATGCAATGGCCACCAAAGACCGCAAACTCGTGTCTTCTCGCAACAATAAGAATGAGACTCCTCTCTTCTTGGCAGCTCTTAACGGGCATGAGAAAGTTTTTCGTTGCCTTCATAGTCACTGTGATGATGAAAGATGCTATTCATTTAGAGCAAGGAATGGTGATACCATTCTCCATGCAGCTATGTCCGGTGAATACTTCAGTAAGTGTGTGGCCTACCCACTTCTTCAAGAGTGTTGCTATTTGTACCATCATATTGTTGACCACATCTTAAATTGATGGGATTTATTTCAACAAAATGATCAATAAATATGACACAAATAGCATTATTATTACTTTTTAAATATATATATATTATAACTTAATATTAATTTTTATTATTAATTTCCTTTTTAAATATATAGGTTTGGCATTCAAGATCCTTCTGTGGCACCCAGAACTTGTCAATTATATTAATCAGAGTGGCTTCTCTCCCCTGCATATTCTAGCCAATACTCCATCAGCATTCAAAAGCAGTAGCCGCCTTAGACCGTTGGATCGTCTCATATACCAATGTAAGATTACCGCTATCGATTTTATTTTTTTATTTTTTGGTCTATGATCAAGCTTTTGGATGTTTAATTCATGTAATACAATGCTAATGCATTTGCACTTGGCAGTTTCATGTCTCACTTGGTAATTACTAGGCTTACTTGGGACAAAATTATCTAAAAAGAGAACTATGATGATATGACCTTTTTAGAATTGTAAAATTGAGAGGCCAAAATAGAAAATACAAGTATACTCTATATCTTGCAACTGTAGAGACCTTGGTATATCTTGCAACTGTACTTCTGTCCAAATAAGTTTTTACATTTCATTTATCAGGTTTGATTGTTGAAGAGCTAACAGGGGGAAAAAAGGACGAAAATAGTATTTGTCCCCTCGAGAAAAGAGGAAGAAATACCATCGATACGGGTTCTGAATCTCATCAAGCATTAAGTGAGTGCTCGTCACTTATCCAATTTATACGTTGCTTTTTCATCACCACAATTCTAATATAACATTGTTTCTCCATTTCTAGCTAAATCATGGGGAAATAGGATGTGCTCTTCTCTATGTCTAGCTAAGAGAGGAAATAAAAAAGAAGATGTAGAGAATTCCCAACAAGAGAACAGCTCAATGTCAGGTAAAGTTGGGTAACTATAATGTCCTTTGAACTTGAAGTGAACCTTATCACTTCTCATGGATGGTGTCTCCACCCTTAAACTGTAAAATACATCTCTTAAACAGAGAAAATAAACCTAAACATAAGCACGCAATCAAAAAAAAATTTCATTTTCACTATTTTGAAAACAAAGAACAAAATCAATTACCAAATATGTTTTCATTTTTCATTTTTTTTTTATAAAAAAATTGAAAACTGATAATTAAGGGCCCGTTTGATAACCATTTAAATTATAGTTTTAAGTTTTCATTTTTTGTGCTGGAGTATAGAAGTAAAAGAGTGAGAATGAGAGTGGAGATGGGATTGAGACAAAACATGAGGAGAGGATGGGAAGGAGGAGTAACAAAAGTGAAAACAAAAACTAAAAATTGAAATCTATTTGAAATTGTTTTTATTACTCCTCCCTCTTATCCTCCCCTTTCATCATATCTCTCTCAATTTCAAGTGGTTATAATTTCTTCGTCTAATAAGTAAACATGAAAATAAATAAGTAACATTAAATTTTAGCAGTAATAATGAGAATCCCTTGATTTTCCCTATATTAAACTCCCCTAGTCAGAAAAAACTCATCCTCGAATCTGTATTTTCGTTTACTCCATGATAATCTTGAAATTGAAATTGAATATAAAAACTCTGAATATTTATGCCTTAAAATTTTATGTGATCACAACTGCACAAAGTGCATCTTGTCAAGGTCAGTAACTCAATTATAAGACATTACGAATACATTGATAAAATGTTTAAGACTGACTTTTGGATGCCCATTAATTTCAATATGTGCAACTTTTTTAGCATTGTTTTCCTTCCTTTTTTTCAAATGGTAGGCATGAACCAACGAGAAGAAAGTCATCCCAATTATATTTACTCCTCATGTGTTAAGTTTTTCAACTTAATCACAGCTGCCTTGGACGTGATCAATGGTTCTCCGCGAAGCAGTCAGTACTATCAAACTTTGTGGTGAATTCGTTAATTTATACTTTCATTTATGAGCGACGTTTGGCTTCTTAAAACTAAGAAGGAGCTTATCCTCAAAGAAAATGGAATTTTGACACTTGGCAAATTCCAAAACAAAGAAAATTAAAAGAATTTGAAGGAAAAAAAAAAGGGTCAAAATCCCATTTGTCTTAGGAGGAGTTCCTCTTCAATTTTAAGGAGCCAATTGAAAGAAAATCATGTCATTAAGAAAAATCAATTGCACATATTTGTTTGAAACCCCCTCAGGCATGCTAAAGTTGTTTTTAATTAGAATGTCATCATTTGTATTTCTAGCAATTTGGAGCATAGATAAAATCCTCGACGAGAAAAGGCGACATATATGGGCTACTCAGGTCATGAATGAATTGGTTAAGCATAGCAATTTATACAAGAAAGTCATACAAAGTACTGGAGAAACTCCAGAAGATAAAGATAAATTTGGAGATGTTCCTGATCCTACCAAAGTGGATCCGGAGGAGCCAAGTCATACAGAGAAGAAAGACGATACGGAAGATAAGAAGAATGACAAATTGGAAGAGAAGAAGAAGGACAAAGATAATAAATTGGAAGATAAGAAGACACCAATATTAATTGCAGCAAAGATGGGAGTGAAGGAAATGGTGGAAACAATCCTAGAAAAATTTCCAGTGGCTATTGAGGATGTGGACTCAGAAAACAAGAATGTTGCACTGTTGGCAGTCGAGAACAGGCAACCCCATGTTTACAGTTTACTACTGGACAGGAAGAAAGAAATCACAAGATTGTTACGTCGGGTGGACAACAATGGTAACAATGCATTGCATCTTGCTGCTAAATGTGGAAGTCATCGGCCATGGCTTACTCCTGGTGCCGCACTACAAATGCAGTGGGAACTCAAGTGGTACACGGTGCGTATATATCTAACAATAATTTTATTTGTTTTAATGAAGCACCGTGTTTGTCTATTTTATTGATCCCAATTATATGCCTTAATGATTTTCAATTTGCATGATTTGATCTATGAATGAAGATTTGGAAAATAGACGGTTTTGATTGTTGAAAAAATATTCTTAAAAGCATCCATAATGGACTCCCTAAAAACACCCCCTTAGACAAATTTTAGGGAGGAATTGAAAAAATACAACTCTAACCATGCTTCCTATCCACCTCCTAAAATAGGGAAAACTCTAGGAGCTCCTAAATCTGAGAAGATAGAAAAGACTCCTAGTGGCTCCCTATAATTTAATGTTGCTTTGTCATGATTGCAGATTTTAAACTTTTAATTAATGCAAATATTTTTTTAATATTTTTTTGTATGGAGATGAACCAATTATATTGAATTAAAAAATAATTATAGTATTGATGACTCTCTAAATTAGGGAGTATGATTGGAGTTCAAATTTTATAGGGAGCTCCTAAAACAACTTTTGTGTGTTTTTACCTAAATTTTAACTAAAAAATAGGGATCATGATTGTAGATGTTCTAAGGGACCCTAATGGGTGTCCTTCGAATAAAATTATTTAAGGAATCCCTTATTAAAAAGGAATATATCAGTTTCGATCTCTTGAATCACATAAGTCTAAGAGATTGTGGTCACCCAGCGTTGGATATTAATTTAATGGTTCAAAAAAATTTATTAAAAGGAGTGCAATAGTGAGTGAACTTACATTCAACGGTGAGTGACTACAAATATCTTGAATCCATGCAGTCCAAAACATCAGGACTTATATATATATATATATATATATATATATATATATCACTGAGAAGGTCATTAATTGAACAGATATCAATCTTTGAATAAAGTTTTAAATGCTCCAAATTTTATTGTGCATGGATGCAGTTTGTCAAAAATTCCATGCCACCTCGTTCATCTGTTCGCTACAACAAAGAAGGTCAGATGCCACAGGAGGTCTTCACAACTTCACACAAAGATCTTCGACAAGAAGGCAGTAATTGGCTCGTCAAAACCTCCGAATCATGCTCTGTGGTTGCTGCGCTCATTGCAACAGTTGCCTTCGCAACATCAGCATCTGTACCCGGCGGACTCGATGATAAAACTGGTTCACCGGTTTTCAAAGACATGCCGGCATTCAATGCCTTCACCATCTCATCACTGCTTGCTCTCTGCTTGTCAGTAACTGCCCTGGTCTTCTTTCTAACCATTATTACGTCTCGATACGAAGCGCATGATTATTCCATCAGCTTGCCCCGGAAACTTTTGCTGGGTTTAACATCACTCTTCGCATCCATAGCTGCCGTGTTAGTCTCATTCTGTACTGGCCATATTTTTCTCCTTGATCGACAACTCAGATATGTGGCATATCCATTATATGCAGCGACTTGCTTGCCGGTTACCATTTTTGCTCTTGCCCAGTTGTCCCTCTACTACGATCTCATAAGGGTCATCTTCAGCAAGGTTCCACAGCGCAGCTACAAAGGAATGTAGACACTAATTAAGTGGGACTCGATCATCTATTTGGCGCTATAAATAAATTGTGTTTTTCAAAGTGTGTGTGTGTGTGTGTGTTTTTTCTTCTGAGGAAACAAGTATTAATTGGTTTGAGTGTGTGGTTTGAAATTTGTTTCCGGAGTGAGGTGAGGCTTTTGTAAGAAGTGTGCCCCAATTAAAACCAAGTCATATGATGTAAAACCAATAGATTATTATTGTTTCCGGAGTGGTACAAATAGATTATTATTACTTCTTTTATATATATATATATATATATATTTTAACTGAATATCATATTTTATTATTAATTTCCTTTTTAAATATATAGATTTGGCATTCCAGATCATTCTGTGGCACCCAGAACTTGTTAATAATATTAATCATAGTGGCTTATCTCCCATGCATATTCTCGCCAATACTCCATCAGCATTCAAAAGCAGTGGCCGCCTTACACTGTTGGATCTTCTCATATACCAATGTAAGAATATCTCTATCGATTTTATTTTTTATTTTTTGGTGTTTGGATGTTTAATTCATGTAATACAATGCTAATGCAGTTGCACTTGGCAGTTTCATGTCTCACTTGGTAATTACTAGGCTTTCAGGGGACAAAATTATTAAAAAAGAGAACTATGATGATATGATCTTTTTAAGTATGCATACATCATACATGTACTTGTTTTTTGAAGAGAAAATAAAAATATATATAGTTGTTTGATCATTATAAGGGTATTATATTCATGTTTCCAGAAGAAAAACTCAGTCTCTAATAAAAGTATTCCATACAATCAATAAATTCAGGGACGGAGCTAAAATTGTAAAGTTAGGAGGGACGAAGTAGAAAATACAAGTATACTCTATATCTTGCAATTGTAGGGACCTTGGTTAATTACTCTATACCTTGCAACTGTAGGGACCTTGGTTAATTACTCTATACCTTGCAATTGTACTTCTGTCCGAATAAGTTTTTACATTTCATGTGTCCGGTTTTTGATTGTTGAAGAGCTAAAAGGGCAAGAAGGTAACAAAAATATTTATCCCCGCGGCCAAAAAGAAAGGAATATCGACAATACGGGTTCTGAATCTCAAGCATTAAGTGAGTGCTAGTCACTTATTCAATTTATACGTTGCTTTTTCGTCACCACAAGTCTAATATAATATAGTTTCTCCATTTCCAGCTAAATCATGGGGAAATAGGATATGTTCTTCTCTAAGTCTAGCTAAGAGAGGAAATAAAAAGGAAGATGCAGAGAATCCCCAACAAAAGAGCAGCTCAATGCAAGGTAAGTTGGGTAACCATAATGTCCTTTGAACTTAGTGAACCTTATCACTTCTCATGAATGGTGTTATTCATGATGTTTTCTATGGAAAACAACCCTTAAACTGTAAAATACATCTCTTAAATAGAGAAAATAAACCTAAACAGAAGCACATAAGCAAAAAAAAAAAAAAAACAGCTCAATGCAAGGTAAGTTGGGTAATAGGACTTATGTTACAATTAGACCCCAAAGTAGCAAGGCAACTAGTCAATTACCTAGACTGATTGTCACTCACACTGCGACAAAAACTGATGAGGAGTTGCCGGTCCTCCAAAAACTGTAATGTACCAGACTTGAATCATGCTTCCAATTTTATATCCAAATTGAGAGCCAATTCACCACAAATATATCCCCAACTGCACCAAGTGCATCTTGTAAGAGTCAATACGTTGATAAAAATATGTCCTTTGGATGCTCATTATTTTAGCATTGTTTTCCTTCCACTTTTTCCAACTGCAGGTACAAACCAACGAGAGGAACAGGGGAGACAAAGGCATCCCAATTATATTTATGCATCATTTGTTACAATTTGCTACTTAATCACGGAGGCTTTGGTAGAGATGTATCGTTTTCTGCGAGGATTTTTGGGTGAATACATTTACACTTTCGTTTATTTATACCAATAAACTTGGCCATATATAAAATAAAAAGCATCGTTCTAATTGAAAGAAAATTAATGTAATAGAGAAAAATCAATTGGACATATCTATAGAGTGCTTTTAATTGACAAATGTCATTTGTGTTTCTAGGAATTTCGAGCATACAGAAAATCCACCAAGACAAAAGGAAACATAAATGGGCCACTCAGGTCATGAATAAATTGCTTGACCATACTTCATACATGTATGCACAAAATCCCAAAGAAACTCGACCAACAGATGAATCAAAAATGACACAAGTTCCTAAACCTCCCGAATTAGAGAAGCCCGAATTAGATACGAAGAGGAAGAAGGACAAAACCGTGGGAGATAAGAAAATGAAAAGGCAGCTGATGACACCAATATTAATTGCAGCAAAGATGGGAGTGAGCGAAATGGTGGAGAAAATCCTAAAAAAATTTCCAGTGGCTATTCACGATGTGGACTCAGAAAACAAGAATGTTGCGCTCCTGGCAATTGAGAACAGGCAATCCCATGTTCTCAAGTTACTGCTGATGAAGAAAGAGAAATCAATCGCAAGCTTGTTACGTCAGGTGGACATCAAAGGCAACAATGCATTGCATCTTGCTGCTAAATATGGAAGTTATCGGCCATGGCATACTCCAGGTGCGGCACTGCAAATGCAATGGGAACTCAAGTGGTATATGGTATGTACACTGCAACTGATATTCATTGTAAAAAAAGGAATAGGCTGATGTTTTGATTCAACCAGCATACTTTCTTATTACAACATCAATCATATTTATACAGTGGTGATCCTAGAATTAAGGAAATCATCAAGGAGCAAATACAAGAAGTCAGCTGTACTACTAAGGCAACAAATATACAGAATCAATTGTAAATCAATCAACCTAAACTATAGGGATTTTGGTGATATCTCAACACTCCCCCTCAAGTTGGAGAGTGGATGTCAAGAACTCCCAACTTGCACAGTATTGTTGAAAATCCTTCTTTTCCTAAAGGCTTTGTCAGGATGTCCGCCACCTGTTGTGAGGAAGAAACATGTTTTGTAACTATTGAACCATCTTGGATCTTGTCTCTGATGAAATGGCAATCCATCTCAATATGCCTTGTTCTTTCGTGAAAAACAGGATTAGCAGCTATATGTAATGCAGCTTGGTTGTCGCAATGTAGTGTGACTGGTTCTGAATGTGTTAGTTGCAAGTCTTGTAATAGACACCGCAACCAAGAGAGCTCACAACATGTGCTAGCCATGGCTCTATATTCAGCTTCCGCTGAAGAGAGAGATACAGTCTTCTGTCTCTTTGTCCTCCAAGAGATCAACGAGTTTCCTAGAAACACACAGTAACCTGTGGTCGACCTACGAGTCGTCGGACACCCCGCCCAATCAGAATCACAAAACGCCTTCAACTTTAAGTCATCTTGTGTTGGAAAGAGTATTCCTTGGCCTGGAGTGTTTTTAAGGTATCTCAAGATTCGAACCGCTACATCCATATGTGGGATGCGTGGCTCATGCATAAACCTGCTGAGCACATGTACACCATATGTGATATCGGGCCGTGTGATCGTCAAGTAGATTAAACGTCCCACGAGTCTTCTATACTTGGCCGGGTCCTTGAGTATCTCCCCTTCATTTGAGAGCTTGATGTTTTGTTCCATGGGAAAACTTACTGGTCGTGCTCCCAAAATACCTGCATCTTTGAGAATCTCCAAGGTGTATTTCCTCTGGGAGATGCATATACCTTGCTTGGAACGGGACACTTCAATCCCTAAAAAATACTTCAAATCACCAAGGTCTTTGATTCGGAATCGAGTGTGCAAAAACTGTTTGAGAGAATTAATCGCAGCTACATTATTTCCTGTAATCAGAATGTCATCGACATAAATTAAGAGAGCTGTAAAAGACTTCCCATTTTTGCAAGTAAAGAGTGAATAATCAGCTTTGGATTGGGTGTAGCCTGCAGCTTGTATGGCTTCTGAAAACTTTGCAAACCACTGTCGAGATGCTTGTTTTAAACCATATAGAGACTTGTTGAGGCGACATACCAAATTCTCCCCTTGTCGCCGACAACCAGGAGGCAGAGACATATAGATTTCCTCATGGAGATCCCCATGAAGAAAAGCATTGTGCACGTCAAGTTGTTGAAGTGACCAATTTTGGGCAGCGGCAAGAGAAAGAATGCACCGAACAGTAACCATTTTTGCTGTGGGAGAGAAAGTGTCGTGATAGTCAATGCCCTCTGTCTGGGTGTACCCTTTAGCCACCAAACGAGCCTTATAACGCTCAATGGATCCGTCTGAGCGATGCTTGATTTTATAGACCCATTTGCAACCAATGGGTTCTTTGCCAGGAGGAAGAGTGGTAATGGTCCAAGTGTGATTGGACTCTAAAGCCTGTAGTTCCGAATCCATGGCTTCTTTCCAATGAGGATCAAGGGCTGCCTCTGCAAAAGAATGGGGTTCCATGCTTCTACTAATGTTGGCAATAAAAGAGAGATGTGACGGTGAATAGCGCCGGTAAGACAAATAATTACAAAAAGGATAACGAGTACCTTTAAGATGACTTGGCGAGGAAGATGACATAGGGTCATGTGGGGGCATCGTCACCTGTGAACAAACATAATCTTTGAGAAGAACAGAAGGTGTCTTATGGCGATGAGATTGTCTCAAAGGTGGTGCGGAAACTGGTGGTGGAGAAGAAATTGGCAATTGTGGCTCTAGGGTGATAGGCGGGTCATGATTTGGAAAAGGGGGTGTTGGTGTATCTGGATTGGTGGTATCTTGGTTGTTGATATCTTGGCTAGGTGATGGGCTAAGTGGCGTATCATAAATAGGAATAGGTAAGACAGATGTTGTTGTGGTGGAAGATTGGTGTGCCAGTGATTGATGTGGGAAAGAATCCTCATGGAAAATGACATCTCTACTAGTGAAGAGTTTGTGAGTATCAAGGTCATATAATTTATAAGCCTTTTGTCCAATGGGGTAGCCAATGAAAATACATCTCTTGGCACGGGAAGCAAATTTATGAGATGGGTTGATAGAAGTTGCATAAGCGAGACTACCAAAAACTCTCATGTGTGAATAAGAAGGAGGCTTAGCATATAGCATCTCATATGGGGTTTTGTGTGAAAGAATAGGTGTAGGGAATCTATTGATTAAATAAGTGGCTGTGAGCACACATTCACCCCAAAAATGGAGTGGGAGATGAGCTTGAAAACGTAATGCCCTAGCCGTCTCAAGAATATGCCGATGCTTGCGTTCCACGACACCATTTTGTTGTGGTGTGGAAACACAAGAGTGTTGAAAAATGATCCCATTATCCTTGAAAAAAGCACGCATAGAAATAAACTCTCCCCCATTATCCGCACGGATGTTTTGCACGTGAGAATGAAATTGGGTTTGAATAAAAGAAAAAAAGGACTTAAGTAGACTCTGTGTTTCACTTTTATGGTGCATGAGAAAAATCCAAGTGAACCGTGAATAATCATCAACCACTGTTAAAAAGTAACGTGCCCCAGAAAGGGAGGCAATTTTATAAGGCCCCCAAATGTCACAATGAATAAGAGAAAAAGGCTTCGTAGTTGAAATAGAACTAGTATTGAAAGGTAAACGAGTTTGTTTGGCCAATGGACAAACATCACAAATATTATTTGAATGAAATGGAAAATGTAACAGAGTTTTAGCCATGAATTGTAAACGAGATGAAGATAAATGGCCCAAACGCCGATGCCATAGATGGGTAGAGGTGGTGACAAGACTGCAGGAAGATGGAGGTATGGGAGAATAAGGTTTGGAATCTGAGGTTGCAGAACCCAACGCCACAAGGTGATAGAGACCCCCACTTTGTTTACCCAAACCAATCGTCATCTTCGTAGCCAAGTCCTGCAAAATGCACCCAGTAGGAAAAAAAGTTACTGAACAATTCAATCCTTTTGTAAGTTTGCTTACAGACATAAGATTGACCTTGAAAGAAGGGATATGTAAAACATCTCGTAAATGAACTTGTGAATTTAAAGATAAAGTCCCAGTAGAAGAGATAGGAGCCTTTTCACCGCTAGGCAAGACAACAGGTGGCATTGAAGAATTTGAGCATTTAGAAGTAAGTGAATGCGAAGATGAAGTGATGTGATCGGTTGCCCCACTATCGATTATCCATTGATGTAAAGGCAAACTCGACCTTGACAAACCTGATGACAGAGCAGCAGCGTTTGCCTGGGACGGTCCCTGGTCATTCATCTTCTCATTCATCATGGAAAGCATTTGTTGGTATTGTGTCTCAGAAAGATTAGGTACAGCAGCCTGTAATTCTTGCAAGGTGGGACTAGAAGTCACATGGTTAGCCGAGAAGGATGCAGCCCCATGCTTGTCACGATTGCCATTCCCATTAGCTTTCTTGGACTTATGGAGGCGGTGGCCTGGGGGGTAACCATTCAGTTTCCAGCATGTCTCAACAGTGTGATGGTCAACGTCACAGTGTGAGCAATGGAGAGGCTTACGATGTGGATTGGAAGTTCTTTGACTCTGTCGAACCGCCATGGCCGCAGTCTCTACAACGGGTCGGGAGGATCCCAATTCCCGTTGTTTCTCTTCTTGGGAAATTAGGGAATATGTCTTGCGAAATGCAGGCAAGGGTTGCATGAGCAATATTTGTCCACGAGCCACAGCATAGGACTCGTTGAGTCCCATGAGAAACTGCATAATTTTGTTTCGTTCTTCTTGTTCAGCAAGAGTCTTCATTGCCCCACAGCTACAAGGAGAGACATTGTTGTACGATGCTAATTCATCCCAGAGACCTTTCAACTTTGTGTAGTACGCAGCGACGGTCATCTGATCTTGAGTAAGTGAAGCTATGTCACGCTGGATTTGGAAAATCCTGGGTGCGTTGCTTTGGGAGAAACGTTCCTCAAGGTTTTGCCAGATATCATGGGCTGTGTCTGAATAAATCACGCTATCGGCTATATCTTGTTCGAGTGAGTTCAGGATCCAAGATAGGACCATGTCATTGCAGCGCCGCCATAGGGAAAAACCTTCTGGATCAGTCTCCACTGATGGTCTTTTGACAGATCCATCGACAAAACCAAGTTTATTCTTGGCACTCAGAGAGATCTTGATGGAACGACACCATGTCCCATAGTTATCTCCATTCAAAAGCTTGGAAACGATGACCATTCCTGGATGGTCTGAATGATGAATAAAAAAAGGACTGGAAGTATCGTTAGTGCTTCCATCCTTGGAAGAATGTTTTTTGGTTGAGTCGTCAGCCATGATAGAGAAAGAGGGACGGCTATGCAGAAAAGAGAGCTAGGGTTGGGATCCCTGCTCTGATACCATGTAAAAAAAGGAATAGGCTGATGTTTTGATTCAACCAGCATACTTTCTTATTACAACATCAATCATATTTATACAGTGGTGATCCTAGAATTAAGGAAATCATCAAGGAGCAAATACAAGAAGTCAGCTGTACTACTAAGGCAACAAATATACAGAATCAATTGTAAATCAATCAACCTAAACTATAGGGATTTTGGTGATATCTCAACATTCATCGATCTATCATCACTAGGTAACCTAGGCTTTGATTCTTAATCTTTAATTAATATCTTGTCAAACTCGGCTCAAACAACTAAGGTCATTCAACTTGATCGATCTTTTAAGCGTACTGTACATAGTAAAAAGTTGATAGTAAATGTCGCTTTTCCGCTTCAAACTAATGTTTTCTTAACTACAACCCCTCATCTTAATTTTTTTTTTATGAGAAAACCTAATTTATTGTAAGTAAAACCAAGTGACTAAGATCCAACTCACCAAGTTACCTAATTAAGCTTAAATTTTGATTTCTTGTGCTTTTCATATTCCAAAAGTACCCATTAAAATTTAATTTGTTGACTACTCACACATTAATTGTTTAAATTTCAAAATGTTTGGCAGATACAATCTCATGAGTATTAAACTTTCTAGAGTTAAATCTCTCTATGATGCATGCATGCAGGTTGTCAAAAACTCCATGCCACCTTGTTCATCTGTTGTCCGCAACGAAAAAGAGGAGATACCACAGGAGATCTTCACAACTTCACACAAAGATCTTCGAAAAGAAGGCAGTTATTGGCTCGCCAAAACTTCCGAATCATGCTCTGTGGTTGCTGCGCTCATTGCAACAGTTTCATTTGCAACATCAGCAACTGTACCAGGTGGACTAAATGATAAAACTGGTTCACCGGTTTTAGAAGACAAGCCAGCATTCAATGCCTTCACCATCTCATCGCTGCTTTCTCTTTGCTTGTCATTAACTGCCCTGGCCCTCTTTTTTTCGATTATTACGTCTCGATTCAAAGTAGGAGAATTTTCCATCAGCTTGCCTCGGAAACTTTTGCTGGGTTTAACATCACTCTTCGCATCTATAGCTTCCGCGTTAGTCTCATTCTGCACAGGGCATACGTTTCTCCTTAATCAACAACTGAGACACGTGGCATATCCACTATATGCAACAACTTGCATTCCGATCACAATATTCGCTCTTGCCCAACTGCCCCTCTACTATGATCTCGTACAGGGAATCGCCAGAGAGGTTCCACAACAGACCTACATGGAGTAACAAGGACTCGATCATGTATTGGCTTATTGGCGCTACAAATAGTGTTTGTGTTGTGTGTGTGTATTTTTGTTGTTGAAACAAGTATTGGTTTTAGTGTGGTGTTTGAAATTTGTTTCCAGACTGGGGTGAGGTTTATGCGTAAGAAGTGTTTTTCCTAATTAAAAAGCAAGTCATATAATGTAAAACCTATTCATTCTAAATAAACTTATTTGAAGAACATATTTCACTTTGCCCTTGAAAGTTCAAATGACTCATTTCATCCCTTTGATTCAAGTTTGTTGTTCCATTTTGCCCCTTTACAGTTAACTCTATCCAAAATTCTGTTAAAATTGATAACGTTGTAGGGATATTTTAGTCTTTTTGTATACATGGGTTAAAGATAACAAAAAACAAAATGTCTCCTTCTCCGACCCACCCCACCCATCCGAGAGATACTCTCATGCAACGGGGATACCACTTTTTGTTATCCCCGATTAATAAAACAATGACATATGAGATAACTTTTTCACGTGTCATTGAGATAGCAAAACACAAAACATTGTTATAACCATTACAAAAAAAGATATTCCCCATTCCCGCCGCCACAACCTCAACTTTGACATCCAACCACCACCCAACCATCGCCTTAGCCAGAGCCACCACCCACCCCTCCCCCTCGGGGTGAATGCATAGAGGGACAAATGGGGTCAAGTGACCCCATGGCAGCCGGCAAATCAACCGTGGAGGTCTCAAGCGACCACAAGCCTTGCTAGTGTGTGACCCCAAGGCACACACTAGCTGAAAAATGGGGTAAAGTGAGACAAAATGAGTTTCAGGAGATAAAGTGAGACTTAAATACACTTTCATAGGGTATATCAAAAAATAAGCCTTGGGCTTGTCCAATATAGGTCCTTACAATTTCTATTTTCTAGACATGCGCCCATCATTCTATAAATCTATGTGTAAAACCCAATTTCAAACTTAAATGATAAGTAGGATATAAGAGGTCATAGTATTCTTATGTTTTTACATCCTTGCCATCAGATTTCATATTTTATTTATAATTTATTCCATGCATTTCATTAACTGCCATAATTGTAATTAAAACTCCCTATTAATAGCATATCAATCACCCCATTTCTTTTGGTTGCCATTCCCTCTAACATATGGCCCCTTAAAATTGCAAATAAAAAAAATATGTAAATTACATATCCAATAATGTACATATGAAAAATATAAACATAAATATATACGCATAAAAATATAGATAAATTATTTACCAAAAAAAATTAAAAAAATAGGTCAGTTACTTTGTAATTGAAATCTTCGTACATTTTTCATAAATTAAAAATAGGTGCACAATAATTTATAAAAAATAGGTACGTTGTATAATTGAAATTTATGCACATTTTTTATAAATTAAAAATAAGTACATTATTTAGAAGAAAAAAATAAGTTCATTATGCTAGGTAAATTGTTTTACTAGGTATACATTATTAGAGGGGAAAAAAATAGGTACATTATTTAGAGAAAAAAATAGATACAAAATTTAGCGGAAAAAATAGGTTCATTATACTAGGTAAATTGTTTCACTAGGAACATTATTAGAAGAAAAAAAAATAGGTACATTATTTTGAGAGAAAAAATAGGCTCATTTAAATAAAAAAAATTGGTTTGATAAAAAAAATAATAAAAAGATGACCAAATTATTTTTCATAAAACAAGTAATAAAGAAAAAAAATAAGTACAATATTTGGAGAAAAACTAGGTAAATTGTTTTACTAGGTACATTATTAGGGGAAAAAAAAATAGGTACATTATTTTGAGGGAAAAAATAGGCTCATTAAAAAAATTGTTTTCATAAAACAAACATAAAAATATGATCAAATTATATTTCATAAAACAAGTAATAAAGAAAAAAAAAAAAAGAAGGTACAATATTTGGAGAAAAAATAGGTTCATTAAAAAAAATATTTTTAAAACAAAACAATAAATAGATTATCAAATTATTTTAATTAGAATATACACTATTATTCATAAAACTATAATAAAAAAGAATACTGGTAGTATAATTCATAAAAAGAAAACAACATTAATTTCTAAATTTAATGTTGAATTTAAGTTACTAATACTTTAAATAGATTACTAGTGGTAATTCATAGAAGGAAAACACCATTAATTCTAAAATAGATTACTAATATTTTAATGTGGAATTTAATATTTAATTTCAAATAAGTTTCTAAATTAGTTCTTACATCCATTACAACTATTTGGAGATCTTTCCAAATTCAACGGGTGTCATTAGTTACACCCCTTATAATACATTAACTTATAAATAGGGGTAATTTTGGAATCCCAAAAATACAATAAATCAGATTTTAAGTTATATTAAGTAACTTGCTTAGTTGGATCCTATTCATTGTGTATTATTTGAAAAAATTGGGTATTTTAAATAAAAAATTAAAGGAAAGAATAGTAGGTGATTTTAAATGAATTTTATGGATATAAGCTCAATTTATTATAAAATATACACTGGGTTGTTTTTGGGTGGTGGTGTATTTTGGGGTTTTTCTTCATTTCCCCATTTTTTTTAATAAACTGATACAAAATACCATCAATTTTCTTTTCGTGGAAAATAAAAGCGCACCATTATAGGAAATTTAGTGTTACAGGAGGAGATCATAACAAAATCATAACGTGCTTGAAATCAGTTCATCAGAGTAAATCCGAAGCTCCTACATATACAGTAGTGACAAAATCATAACGTGTGATTCGACCGGATTAAGATGAGAGAAGTCGGTGGCAGAAGATGGCGCCGTATCGCCCCCGGGAGCTGCCCGAAGCGGCCAAGCCTGTCCATTTCCTCAACGCCTTCACCTTCATCCCTTAACGGCACGCAGACTCATTAAAGATAAAACCGTTCTCTCTCATTCCACAAAATTAGGAAGAAAAAGAAAGTTTCAGAGTGCAAAAATCGTTCACTCAATTCGGTGAGTCAAAATAACTCTCCATAGCTTTCTGTTGCTTGTTGTTACTCCAATCGTGTTCATGTTTGATTGATATTATTGTTTGCATCTCACTCTCTGTAGTCTATATTATATTATATTGTCTGTTGTTTGTTTGATTTTTTCCTCTTTTTTTTAGGGTATTAAGAATTGTTTGAATTTTCTTGGAAAGCACTGAAATTTGGAGTTTGATTAGGTCATTTGAATGGTGGTAGATTCAAGATCCAAACCTCTGATATATTTTAATTTCTTTGGTTCATTATTGTTCATTGTGTGCTAAATGATATCGGAAACATACCAAAATTTTTATTTTTATTTTCATTTTCTATTGAATTAGTGTTTCGGTGTTCGAGCAGAGGTTCAATTGTTTGGTTTGGTTAGCTGCATCAGTGATAAATGATTTTTCAGGAAAATGACATGCCAAATGATACATTCGTGGAGGTTTAACGAGCTAGTGGGTGCATTTCTTGATCTTGCAATAGCCTATCTTTTACTTTGTGCCGCAGCTGTTGCCTTTTTTACCTCCAAATTTGTGAGTGTGTTTGGATTGTGTCTGCCATGCCCTTGTGATGGGTTTTTTGGGACCCCCAGGAAAAGTCACTGCTTTCAAAGGCAATTTGCGGATGTCCCATGTGAGAAAATCTCTGCAGTTCAATGGGCAGTGAAGAGCAAGTTCCCTTTTGATGTACTATGGTCTGAAAACTCAAATATCAATTCTAAGTCCAAGTTCGTAGATGAGACATATTATGAGAATGGGCATTTTGAGTTTGAAGGTGAAGCGTCATGTAGCTCATTGTCAGAAAGGAGGTTGCTAGATATGGTTGAGAGTGATTCAGTTGCCGAGAATGACCAGAGTGTTGAGTTTGGTGTAGCAAACTTGGAAACTGGAAAGGAACAACATTTTGAACTTAAGCCAAAGAAGGTTTCAGGTCGAAGGCCGAGACTTCGCCGCCGCCGCCGCCGCAGAGGGGGCTCTGTTGATTATGGAAATCCAGTATCAGTTTCATCATATGACGTTTTCTACTCAGATGCAGGGGACATTTCTACATCTCCTTCCAGCATTAGTAAAATGGGGAATGAGGTTACTGAAGTTCTTGTCAATTCAGGAGGTGATAGTCATTTAATCGAAAGCTGACTATTGAGTTGTAATGCTGTTTTAGGTTTTCTGGTGCCAATTGCTTTCTTATAATGTACTTCTAAGGCATTGTTTAGAGCCAGTAAATTAATGCTGAATTGCCTGCGTAGACTTCATAAGTAGTACCTTTTAGAGAGATGACAAAGGGGGAAAACAGTTGGTACTTTTATTTTATTACTAAAACAATATTGTTTATAACAAAGTGGTTGCCACGTATAGCATGTGAACGAAATGGACATTTATGGTTCCATGCTTTTCTTGATGCCCATGGCAGGAATAATGTGGTAGAATTGAACCTTATGCCATTTTTGTTATGTTTTCAAACATTTGAAGAGATATTTGTTACATTTCTTTTTTAGAAACTAACATCTCTTACATTTTTTTTTTTCCAAAAAAGAAACAGTATGAGACATTTGCTTCGTAGTAGGAAATTCATAAATATTGAATTGGATCTTAGTTCTAAACTATAGATTTACTCTGAGATATTACCTTTCAAGATTGAGTTTTGAGGTGTTTTCCTTCAGCCAAATTTCACACATATTTGTGGAAACTATTTTGAAATGATATGTAAGATCTTGCAGACTGATATCATTGCTTTATTTCTGGACATGTTATGCTAATATTGCCTTCTTTTTGTTCTGTGGATGCTTGTGTACTTTTAGATTGCACTGAAGCTCCTACATATATTAGTTCGCCGGATAGCGTTTCACGTCCTGAGTTTAAAGAATCTATGGATGAAACTAAACCGACGGGTAAGGATGGATCAGTTGTTGAAGATTCTGGGTGCAATGCAGGAGAGAAGCTAGGTTTTGACAGTAATGAGACAACTACTGTTAGAGTACTGGAACAGGCTCTTGAAGAAGAGCACGCTACTCGTGCTGCTCTCTATCTTGAACTGGAGAAGGAGAGAAGTGCTGCTGCTACTGCTGCAGATGAGGCCATGGCCATGATATTGCGCCTGCAAGAGGAGAAGGCATCAATAGAAATGGAGGCAAGGCAATATCAAAGGATGATAGAGGAAAAATCTGCTTACGATGCTGAGGAAATGAACATTCTCAAAGAGATCTTAGTTAGGAGGGAGAGGGAAAAGCATTTCTTGGTGAAGGAAGTTGAAGAATTCAGGCAAATATTTTTTGGAGAAGATCAAGTGGATTTTGACATGCATGATGTGGCTACTACACAAGCACAAAAGCCTGCACTGCGTTCAAGTGAGGATCAGGTACCCATGCTGCAGTGGGCGAGTGAATCCATCACTGAGGAGCCAAAGCTGGAAATGAAACATAGTTCTCCAGATTATGAGGTTCCATCAACTGAGATAAAAAATCTTACTCTTACTTTTGGAAACGAACTACCAATTCCGGACTTGGAGGGAGATGTTGACTCTTTGAAGCAGGTTGACATGCATTTGCATCCAAGCGTTGACAGCCACCCACATTTCTTAGATAGTACTGATGATATCAGTCATGAGTTTCAAGAAAAAGGAGTGGTGTCTATGGATGAGAAACCAGTTTCTCAAGGAAAATATGTCCAGAGGCTAGAGGTATATCAACAACACAGCCAGTCACCTAATCCCCAGGGACTGGGTTTGCATAAAAATATTGTACCTCCCATTGAGCAGGAACTCAATTTAGCTGGTAGCACTAACATACGTGAAGGGTTGGCTTCAAAGACATCTGGGATTGGTACTGAAAATAGGACTTCTATTCTGTACAATAATGATAATATAGACAAGCATGGGAACAACCAGGATGAGGGAAGCAAAGATCCACGTAGCACAGTGTTTAATACACAGGCTGGTGTTCTCGATGTTCATGTTATTGATGACAAGTCTCATCTGTGTAATGAAATGAGTGCTGAGAAAAGTGAACAGCTACCAGCGAATGCTACCTTAGACATTTCTGGAAAATGCGATATTCCAACTACAACTGGGTTGAAAACTCAGCGTAAAATCCAGAGAGTTAGTTCAGACACAGCTAGTGTATTGCTAACAATGGGTTGCCCTCGAGGCAGATCTTTACCTTCTGATATGCGGAGAAATTCCATGTCTGCAATTGATTATGAAAGATTTAAAATTGATAATGAAGTCGAGCGGCTTAGGGAAAGGTTAAGGATTGTGCAAGAGGGAAGAGAGAAGCTCAACTTCTCAGTGGGGCACAGAGAAAGGGAAAGAATTCAGCTGCAACTTTTGGAAGATATAGCAAGCCAGCTTCGAGAGATTCAGCAGTTAACTGAGCCGGGAAAGGCCGAGTGCCAGGCTGGAATGCTGCCTCCACTATCTAAGGTGAATTGTCAGAATTTGCATTCTTTTCTCTCTGCATTGACTATGTTGTTCCCAATAAATATGTGGCATACATTATTATTTACTATTTTATTTTGTTTACCCTTGTTTCTTCTGTTAACTAGTATCTAGTAATATCTTAAATGATATTCGTCTGTGGCATACTTAGCCAGCTGGCTGCATTTATGTTGCTGGCTTTTGTCCAGTTGCTAGAGATTGTAAATTGTAATTAGCTCTTCTGGTGTAGCATTGTAGGTCTTGCTTATAAGTGCTCTGTTGCAAATTAAAATATTACAAGGGAGTGGTTTGATGATAGATGATGAGAGGCTGGAGAAAGAGGTGTACCTGCGTAGGTGTTGCTTAATATTGCTTTTTGCTGAAAATTAGAATTGAGGCAAGGGTATCGTTTGATGGTAGCATGGATAAATAATGAGAGGCTGGAAAAAGAATGGGTCATTGATGAGGAGTTTTTGTGGACCTTCATGTCATAATTTTTTCTTCTTTTTGCATGTGTTTGTGCGCATATGTGAAAAGTTAATCCTTATCATATTATCAGATTACATAGATTTTAGTGATCGCCATTTTACCGTCTCTTTTACATGAATGGCTGTTGCTGACTGCTGAAAACTAAATTTTCAGGTTATGTCCAAGAAAAGACGATGGCGAACTTTACCTCTACAAGTGCATAGAAGTACTTAAAAGGGCGGGAGCTGTACTCTCATATAAGTAACAGAGCTGGGAAGCTGGTAATTTTGATGGGAAGCTGGTTATGTTGACTTTCAGACAATGCAGGGAAGCGCTTTCAGCTTAGCAACACTCCTACCTAAATGTTTCTTCTGGCTGGTTACCTAGTTTTCACTTGACGCATAAATAGAGAACATCCAATAAGTAATGCAGGATCCCCTTTCATGGGAGTCTGTAACAAACAGGAGGTGGCTGGATAATGGTGATTAAAGAATACATTAGTTTCTTCTTGATGGTATAAGATTATGATTTTGGCCATGTTAAAGCACTGTAGGTTCCATTTGAAAAGTAATATTCCATCATAATAGTTCCCTTTATCTTGGGTCAGCTGGGTGATAGCTTTATTTATAAATGCAAGTGTCCCATGACTAGTTTTTTTCTCTCCAAAACAAGGCAAAGGCTGCCCCAAGTGTCGAAGCATCAGTTTTGGTTTGTGTTGGGATTTATAATTTGATGCAGAAAACCCTGCTTTTCGTTTTTTTCAGGAGACGAGAAACAAACAAGGAACCTGTTCGACTTTTATATTTTTCGCTTTTCAGATGGATACTATTTATTTATTTGCCTTCTGCTTTTCAGTTAATTACTGTGTAACAGATTGTTTAACGGCTTTTGATGCTATGTATACTGTTGGAAGCCTGCCCGGCCCAGTCCCCACACCACACGACAAACAAAACTTTATAATCTCTGATCTGTTGACATCACGAACTTCGTTCAGCAGAAGGTTTTCTTAGGAAACTAACTTGGCCAAGTGATGAATTGATATAGACATATCATGATTTTTATTTTTGATAATTGAGGAGGAAGAATCGAACACAACCTTGATGGAGAAGAATACCATCTTAATTATCGGATGAAATACCATCTTAACTATCGGATGAAACTATATATCGTTTTAATCACTTGAGTTGCAAGCAAGATATCGGATTGAGCAATATAAACTTTAAAGTATACTGAGTTCTAATAAAAATGAAACTGTGGCATTATATTTGGTAAACATTATTTGATAACGTTAATTTGATGAGCCTAGCGACGATCTTAGAAATTGCATTTAATAGGAATAGAAGAACAGGGCTCCAATTACCAGAGGAGTGCTGCAAATTTCGTCCAACAAGCATTCCATTATAAAAAGGAAAATGCTACATATCCTTGCTTTTTCTCCCTACTTTTATATCCCAACCTATTTGGCATTTGTTAAGCATTATTATCTCATTGCATTGAAAAAACATGGGGGTGGTGTAGAACCGTAGAACTCAATGAGAGCAAGGATGCCAATGTCCACCGATAGCCCGACAATATTTCCAACAAATCCACAGAATAAATAAATCTTGATTTGTCTGGAAAAAAAATATATATAAATCTTGATTTGTGAAGGTCGCAAGTTTAGCATCTTCCTTAAAGAAAAAAAAAACACCCTCGAATGAAAATCGACCATCTTTGGCAACTCATGGGAACATATAACTGAACCGTTGAACAAAGTAAATACAAATTTCTGCACCACTTACCATGAAACAAGTAACGAAATTTGGAAAGCATACTAACTTAAGCTAATACAAGGCAAATTTATAAGTTAAATATAGAAAACTATACTCGAAGCAAAAGCTTTGCTTTGATAGAAATAAACAGTCAGTCCTACTTGGTCAAAGAGAATTTAAGCTGTCTTCATTAGCTATCGAGTCTTCCTGTCTAGGTTAGATTACTACCTAAGCTTTCTTCTTTTTCACCACCTCATTCTCATGCTTCCTCAGATGCATACTCTCATCAGAAAACATCTCCATGTCCACAATGCTAGGCACCGACTCCAGCTCCAGCTTCTGCAGATGCCTCTACATCCAGATCCTTCTTTTTGCAGCTATATCATCATCAGAATCACTTATCTGTTTTGCTAGAATTACTCTCATTGCTCTCATCTGGTGTTTGTGGGGAGTCTCTCGGCTCGGTTTCTTCGATCTTTGCATCGGATTCAACCATGCTTGGATTGACTTCAGGAAACCGCTGTTGTAGTGGCACTGCATCACTAATGACCTGACCGGCTTTCAACCTCTCCCGGTAATCCTCCATTTCTATTCGATATCGTTCCTTATCTTTAACGGCTTTCTCCTGATACACCTAAGATTGCAAAAGTGTCAGTGCCTGTTGAAACTGTTTGGACATGATATTGTATGAGTTGAATTCTTATAATAAAATTATTGGTCCTTACTGATTTTTCAGACTCCTTCAATTTATTCCAGAGTTCACCAATCATTCTACTTATCTCTCTATCCTTCCCAGGATGAAGTGGCTTCAGCCTTGCATGCTGTTCTGCAAAGAAAAAGTTATATCCGCTTCTGTTGGGTTTTGGATGAGCAGGATCCCTCCTTTTAATCTCAGATTTCTTCCTTCGGCGACGACGGTGGACGCCAGGAATAATAGCTGAGGCACTCTCATTTCTGTTAACCAACATGCTATAATTTTGTGGGACTTGTGGAACTCCACGTACTGGGTTCATTGGAGCCTGATAAAGTACACCTCTTAGCTTCGTTGAGCCTTTGATGACGGTAACAAGATATCCATTTTCAAATTTCCCATCAATAACCCCTGTCACAGTATCTTCTGATGATGCTGTTGTCCTGGCTGCAACAGGAAATGTTACAGGAGAACTATAAGTTATACATCGTTAGCATTTACCCAAAGAAAATATGTGAATCAACCAAAAATCAGTCTTAGTACAATTGAAGTGCAACAAGAATTATAGTTCTGTTTTCATTCTCAGAACATCCCAACAAGCAAAAAGAACTAATGGATATAATAAACTCAACGGAAATTTCAGAAAGAGTGGCATTGGGAAGAAAGTTCCATGCAGTACTGAAATGAAACAAAATCATAACACATCTAGTTTCCTACCAGTTCTGAAGTAAGTCAAAAGCATTCTCCTACAGAGTCCGTATAACTGAAGTGATTTCCTGTTTAAAGTATCCAAAGCTCATTCTCTACTAAGTAAATTAGAAAGAGGAATATGCAACAAAATCATTTCTTTCAATGCCATATAAGTCTGGGTAGATTGAAGACTTTGTTCATACTGAATTTATGCATAACAGTTTAACTGCTAGAACAAAATGTGAAATGGAAAATATAAAAAACAATCCTCCAAACCAAAAATTGCTCCAAAGAAAGGTTTCTTCAAAAAAATAAGAGGGGGAGGGGAAAATAATAAGGAGAAGCACCAAATCAGCAAGACTTTCAAATGCAGTACTAAACAAGCCTCTACAACCCCCCACCCCAATTTTTTTCCACAAAAAAGAAAAGAAAAGAGAAACTAAGCTTGAAAGAAGAAAATGAAGGAACCTCCAGGTAATTCTGAGTTTATCTGTGTTGGCTGATGCATAGTAGCATGAGCTTCAGCTGCTTTTCGTTTAGTTCCTCCCCTTGCAGCTGGAACGGCTGTCATTGAAGGGCTGTGAGAATTATCTGCCAAAAAAATTGTTGCGTTATGAAAATGCACTGCTCCAAAGAACTTATTCAAATGAAAGCTACATGTTCAATGGGCACACCAGAAGAGAGAGGATTCCATGCTTGAGCTTTAAAATAGTAAATTTGTTCATAGTGGAGAAGCAATGAATTATAATATTTCCGCAACACAAAAGAAGCATTTGTAGCTGTGGATGGAAAGTTGAAAACAGCGGTAACTTCCTTCCATCTTCTATCTCTAATAATCTGCAAACTCCATTGGACTACAAAATCAGTGAACTATGTAGTACTCCTCTTTGGAGAACAAGAGAAACAATTGTTAAATTAATTAGGCACCCCTTTCCAACTTTTAAGAAAAGACTAGTCATAAATGTAAAAGTTCACAGTTCTAACTTCCATCTACAGCCTCAAACTATCACATGCAGCCACCAGGTATCAGAAAAGTAAGTAAATATGAGAAACACAGACTAACATGAAACTTTAGACAGTCTAAACACACATTAAGATTTTCACAAGGATTGAAGCACTTCGACGGATTGATTACTCATACCATACCCAGAATCAGAATCAGATACAAACAGAGGCCAACACACACACACATGTATGCAGATAAACATATAATAAAAGCAATTATTACACAACTCTTAAATCCAGCATGAATATCTTGCACACCATTGACCGTTATAAGATTAATTTATTTTTTTGGTCAAAAGTTATAAGATTAATTTATAAGCAAACTAACTGAAAAGGAAAGCACGCGCAAATTCGAATAAGCACATAACCTTTAACTTTCAATGTAATGTATGTAAGGTTTGATGTGACTATTTAAATGTAGAATTTCTTACCTTCTCAATACCCCCACGGGAAGTTACCTCCACAAAGAGTCGATGCAAATCTAGCTCTTTTCCTCCTATAATAGGGATCCTACAATTACAACAGAGACAACGTCAACAGCAGGACAGAAACTCCAGAATTATAAGACAGATAGAGGACAAAAGAGAACACACATGCCCATAATAGGTACTCCACAATGTGCGACAAAAGCACAAGCTACTTCTACCTTGCAGGCATGCTACCCTGCCTAGCAATATTATAACACACAAAAGAGTGGTTTTGTCAAAAAGTTTATTGAGACGGTACCTATAAATCTACATGACAAATACATAGCTCTAATATTTGTCATGCAAACAACACCTCCCCAGTCCAATGCAAGTCAGCCTTGACTTAAAATTATAAATTAAATTTGGAGGTCGTCAACTATATTGGGGAGATATGCTATTGGACACTACTGATCTACATCTACTCCTCCACAACACCACATCAAAGCATTCCGTCTGAAATTGTCAATTTCATGAAAGAGCAGTGAGTAGACTCTGGAATTTAAAGATGCTAAAAAGGCAGCCAACGCTTTTCAATGCTGAAACTGATATGATGGTTGCCAACAATAAAAAAGCAAATGACTGTTTAACCATTATATCATAAACTTGCCAAAGAGCTTGAAGTGTCTAGTGGGATGGAAATGTATTCTGGACCATATTCATACAGTCATCCTAACATTGTGCTCATGCACACGATCCATCAACCCTCAACTAACCCAATGGTTTATGAGATATGCACCGGGAACATAAAACATCGTTGAGAAACCCCAAGCTCTTCAAGAATTTCATATGAAGATTTGGATCTCATCCAATTCAAGTGAAACTCTTGATAATCTACCTTTATAAAGTTCTTGATGATCTGTAAACCTGCTATGTAAAGTTCACCTTCCTAGAATTTAAACAAATCCTACATAACCAACCCTCAACAAAAAACAAAATTGGTGTAGATGTGTGCCACATCGGCATTCCTATACCACATAAGTAGGCATCAAATTGGCAATAACATCAAGGCTGAGTTATTTCAAGGAATCATGAAAAGGAAAATACTGACTTAAATAATTGTCACAGAAATATACATAAAGAAAAATCCTCAAAAACAAAAGTACCAGATCTAGGAGTTGGATAAAGTTACTTTTCAGTGAGCAGTTAGGAAAACTTTTCTTTAACTTTTCAAGTTTGCAAGATGGAAGCATGATCACCTTACCCAAAAAGGGCCATGTACCAATTAAATAAAAGTGCGGTCTTTGTGCTCCGTTCAGCACAATTTAACAGAAAATTTTGTTCGACAGAAAAGAAAAATATGTAAAAACCCACCAAAACTAGATATCTCAGAAAAATCCAATTACTTAAAAGAGATTTTGGGAAAAGGTGAGAACTTGATCGGCATATCATGGAACTGGAAATGATGACTACGCACGAGTAACACACCATAAATCAAACATGCAGACCCAAAACAATGGATGCAAAATCCTTAGTTCATGATTCTTGCCTTCAATAGCAAATTTTTTTAACGTTAAAGGTTAATTGGTACTAGCAAAAAGATGAGAAGTTGAAGGTAGAGGATGAAAAGATAAAGCTTACATGAACTTGGTTCCCATTGAAGCATGGAGCTTTTCCAAAGTAGCCATGAACAGCTTAGGATTGGCTACAACTTCCTCGTGTTTAGCAAGAGGTGCTGGGTATGGAAGATAGAGAGAGGATGTGTCTTTCATGAGCAGTGGGCTCTTGCTGGCATAAGATGTGGATGCCATTGCCAAAACCGTCACACCACATCCAAGTCTCCCCTGCCCTTTCCTGTTCAAACATTAACCAGACCACTCCCTACTTGTTCTTCACTGCATAAAACCATAAATACAAGTGAATAAAACAAAAAGGTTTTACTTAAAAAATTGAAATGAGAAAAAGAGTTGAAAATCAACAAATGAGCAACAGTTGTAGGTGAAACTAACTGCATGCAAAATGCAGGCAGGAACTCATGAAACACATCAAGAATATTGCCAAAGACACAATCCGAACAGATGAGAAAAAAGCCAAAAAAGTGCACAGAGGAAGAAGACAAAACTTAAAGGATAAGTGAAACATAAATATTTGTTGAAAAGAAAGAACAAAAAGAGAAACCCCAAAAAGTTTCAAAATTCCCACCATGCAGATTGCAGCAGAGAGAAACTGAAATAACAATGAAGACCGCCTTGACGATAACTCTGAGCCGATGAAATGACTCCCAGTAACAAGGGAGAGATTCAAAGCCCAAAATAAGCAAAAGGTGGAGCATAGCTGTCACAGCCATAAATTCCATCAGAGTACCGAGGATGTAACAGCAAGAACCCATTAAAATATCGAGAATAAAAGCTCAGGTCTTTGAAGCACACAGAGGCTAAAAGCAGAAAACCCTTTTAGGCTATGGCAATAAAGACTCAGATGATACAAAAGTCTCTGTCTCTGTCTCTGTCTCTCTCTCTCTCTGTGAAACCAGACTGACAAGCCTATTATAAGCCTATATTGCCTTGCCTGACATTCCAAAGATATCACATATCTAATAAGTAGTACAAAATTGCACATCAAATGGGTATCTGCATTTACAATGCCCAATGCTTTTTCCATCTCCTTTCTGCAAATTTCCGACACTCATCTTAAGAAAAATGAAAGATTTAGAAGATACCCAATACCAATACCATGTTGGGTTTGGGGCTGAGAGTGCCCAGTGTGCCCGTCAACAAAAATGAGCACTTTTGAAACAAGGACCCAAAACTCCACCTTTGCCAATGAACACCCCCCTACCCTTTGAAATTTCAAATCAGGAGCTGTGTCCTTCCACTTTCATGGAGGCCTAAGTAAGAAATTGTAACACTAAGAATTACCCTCAATAGAATACAAAACTATTCATTATTTTATTTGTCCATTGTATTCTATGTGTTTCTATGCTTTATAATCCTTTGGATTAATGAGGAATAGAATAATATATGTTTGAGGAATATACAATGCATATTGCATAAAACCCAGATGAAGAAATGACAGACATAACATAAACCAGTCATTCACATAAATAAGTAAATATATATATAATAAAACTTACCAACAGTGTGAGAGAGAGAGAGAGGGAGAATTTGAGCATGCAAAATGAAATGACATTAAGGAAGAAAGCTTATTTGGGTATTATAACCAAAGGGAGGATATTATTTTTGTTCTTTTTCAAACTCTTCTCTTCTTTTTCTTTTTCTTTTTTGGTATTTTCTTTTATTTGAGTGGTGACAATTTCAGAATGCTCTTCTTTTTTTTGTTGGTAATTTCAGAATGCTCAATAAGAAAAGAAAGAAAACCCTAATAAAACATATAAATTTGTTTCAAGTGACAAATTTATCCCCTCTCTAGTTGCGATGCATGCCATATGTTTTGAAGGATAGTTTTGGTATTATGCAGCAATTAATTCAATGAACCGTATAAAAAAAGAAAAGGGGAAAACAATGGGATGTGATTAATTAAGAAATAAAATATGGAATTAAGGTAAAGAAATAATAATGAAAGTGGGTGAAAGTGAAAGGTGTCGTGAGATTAGCAAAACGTGCCCTATTGACTTTCCGGTTGAAACGGCACAAACTCTTTTCTTTTTTTATGTATGTAAAAGTAAAACAAAAAATTACAAGGATAAGAAAGAAAGAAAGCAAAAATAAGGGGTGGGGGTGAGAGACATGGGTGCCGTAACAGCAGCTTCTTTGGTAATTAATATGGCATTTAAATCACCTTAGAATTTTTCCCACCCTCCCCTTTCTTTTCTTCTTCTCTTTATTATGCACACCTTATTTTAGCATGTTTAATGCCCATTTTAATTACCATCACCAACCAAACCTTCAAGATTTTAAATGTTGAAGGGGATATTTAAGATTGTGTGTGGTTAATATAAATATAGGATCTGCTTGATTTCTTTAGGGTGGCCAAAAATGGTAGGGCACTTGAATATGCTACTATTTCTGGTAATAGGATTCAGACATTTTCAATTTATTTAGAATGGTGAAGATATATGTGGTTATTTTTGGCACTTGGTAGAGTTTGTTATAACTTCTTAGAAAGTGAATACACAAACAATGCACTCTTACCTTAGCATTACATTGAGGTAGAAAACTATGAACTGCATGTTTACATATCAATAATGGGTATGGGAAAAAAAAGAATGATTTTCATTTATGATTTTTCCTGCGTTTATTTGTAATTATGAATGAAAAAATACATGATTCTCACCTCAAAATTCGTAATCACATCCGCTCAAAATCAGGAATCAGATCAACTAGGGAGGGTTAGTTGATCCGATTCTCATTCATTTTTTCTTTCTACCTTTCAAAAATGCCCTTACCATTTTAAGATAATTACAAAACACCCTAACTCTAGAAAAATAAAAACTCACGCCACTTTAATATTATCTAATATTATTATTTTATTTCGTTCAAATATTATTTGAAATTGGTTAGTTTAGCACCATAATCTGGAGGAACATGGGCATAAAACGAAAACTGTTGACACTTGTTATGTTATTCCATCCCATAAAATGAAGAAACCAAACTTTGAAGCCTTTTTTGTTTTAAACAAACTTAATGGCTGTTTATTAATCACCATTAAAAAGAGCAAAAAAAATTTATTTTCACCTTGGTTGCTAGCCTCTACTTGTCTTGTTATGCTTCTTATCACTGTGTCATATTTGTTTTTTTTTTTTTCCTATTATATTCCTTATATTATTATATAATAATTTTTTTCATCACTCATTATATAGTATCTTATATTATTCAATTTGTTTTTTTACAAGTTATTTAGGTGAAAAATATATATATTTATATGTGTAGGGTATTTTAGTAATCAAATTAATTTAGGTTATGATTCATGAGAATTAGTAAACAATAACAATGGGAATCAATTCCATTCCTGTGCTGATTCTATATGATTAGTAAACAACTTAATGGGAATGATTATTCCCATACCAATTTATTACTTTCCTGATTCCTTATTTCCTCAATTCCTAATAAGTAAACGGCTCCTAAGGTTGTAATTTGATTATATTCTAGTTTTGTTTTTTTTGTTTTTTTTTACCTTCTTCTTAGTTAATTTTTCTTTATGAACATTTCGATAAATAAAAAATTTCAAATTTTGACATGATAAGATTTCATCTCATATCAACCATTGAACCAAGTAAAGTACATTTAATCTCATCTGTCAAATGTTTATCTTTTATATCACACCAATCATTGGATCAAATTGTCTTATCTCAATCTCATATATTTATTATATCTTTAAATACAAAATTTGAAGAACAACAACAAACTAGAACAATACTTGATTAAACACATACATAAACTGATTACCAAACATGAAAGAATGTTATTACATATTATCTATGACGGCTTGGGACGATGGGCACGAACTGGATGCCAGATTTGTCATAATGTCATTTTATGCATCTTTGAACCATGCCTTTATAGCTGAAGTTGCAAATGTGGAAGTGTATACCATTTCACTCACAACCTCACGATCTTTTTTATGCTCAGAACTTTGTATTGTAAGACAACATTGCTTTAGCAAGAACAAGAGGTAGTGGAACGTCGGAGGCCAGCTTTCAGGCCCATTTCGATATATTAGATTTCATGGTGTAAGAGCCTCTTTTCAGGCCCATTATTTGTTGATTTGTAAAGCGTATTGGAAAAGCCCAACAACGTCGTCACTCCAAATTTTGGGGCGGAATTTCATCAAAGCATTATTGCCTTTCGAAATTCACCAGTCTTCTTCTCTTCAACAACAATATTACCTGCCTCTATGTCTCTGCGTTACCTCTTCGGCGGAGTAACCCACACCGCTGTCAACCATACTCACCTCATGCTCAAGCCCTATATTGGCTTCTGTGCACTATTAAATCACAATGCTTTGATCCCCATTTCTTCTTCTTCTTCTTCTTCAGCGTTTGTATTTCTCCATGGCTCTCCTTCTTTTTCTTCTGCAAACCCAATTTCAGGTTCACAAAGTTGTACAACATCACCCCCATGTGGTGGCACTTGCATTTACATGGGTGCCCACGAGGATGATTGGATCATCAGACTCGCCAAGTTTGCAGTAGAGCAGCACAATTTCAAAGAGGTCTTTTTCCTTTTCCTGTTTTAAATTCTCCATCTTTACGCCAATTTTCTGTCTTTTGTTCCAAACCCAGTTCATAAAATATCATAAACTCCGGCAAATTAAATTTTATACGAAATCCGTTTTGGTTTCTTTATAGGGTGTGTACCTTTTGTGGAGAAGATTGTATCCAATGCATCTTTATGGGATGTTGGAAACGTTTCAGTGAAAAGTTACTCTTTGGTACTAAATGTGAATTTTGGTGTATGTTAATTTTGTCAATCTCATTTCCTTTATTCTGCTAGCATTCTATGGTTTTAATTTAAGGTAGGTTTAAACATTATGTGTGTTTGGCCCCAAAGATGTAGTTATTGAGATTCTTATTGGTTTCTCTCTCTTTCTTCTGGCACTTCTACTTAATTTTGTTTATAATGTCAATGTTTCTTTTTTGTGTTTGTGTAGAGTAAGAATCTTCAATATGTGAGGGTGTTGGGGGCAAGCCACACTATGGTTTCTAGCATATTGTACCATATTACACTGGAGACAGTTGATGCTACTAAGCCTAAGATTTACCATGCAGTTGTTTGGTTACAAATATTAAAGAACTTCATGGAGTTGCTTGCATGGAAGCCCGTTAATGACCGCTTGTCGGTTCTTGGTGTTAAGTCCGGTGAGTACAGTCCAAAGATTTCTTTCCACATATTTTACCTTATATTTCAAGTTTGGGACTTTTTTTCACTTGATTTAGGATTCTTGTGCTTTGCTCAATTTGCCAAACACTGCATCTGCATGTTTCCTGAGAAATTGTTTGGAAAGAAACCAATCCAAATTGTTAATTACTGTAAATGTTTTACCTCCAAATCTAAAGTGCACAGGACAAATGCAAAGGCCCCCTCGCATCTTTCCCTTCTTCATTTACTTAAGCTGAACTTTTGAAGGCATTCATTTTCAAGATGTTTCTTTGGTATTCTGTCTGAAGTAAAGAGAGAAGAGATGAAAAGAAATGAACACATGATGTTTTGCTTCATGAGGGCAACCAATTGAACTAGCCATCCAGAGAGGCAAGTATTGCATGCCCTAGGAATCTACAGTATCAGCCCAATGGTAGGCATCACACAGGCCTAGTCAACATAGCTAGCATGTAAGATCACCCTAAGCATAAGAGCTGACATGCTTTTCCGCTAGTCTTTGCTTATTCCGAAGTTGTAGAGGGGAACTTAGATACTGAACATTTATGACACTACTGATTTATAGTTTAACCACCCATAGAGAGACTTATGTAATTCTACATCTTGGGTAGGAGAAAAACTTGACATCCTTTAGTTACTACCATGCTGCCCCTTGAAAGTTTATCTGATCTAGGATTTTTACAGCTTCAATTTTTTAAACTTCTGCTTACTAATGCAATGTAGGGATCCATGGAACAACCAACAACCATGACCCTCTTCTCGTGTCTTCATATAGGTAAACTTGTTTAAAAGTCGTCACTTGCAAGCCAATTTGTTTTCCTTTATTAAAACTATCCAGTCAGTTTATCAATCATACTACCTGCACAATCACTTTAGCCACTCAAACCATATAATACATAGGACTACAACAACCTTAAAGTAAATCCCTGAGTCATGCCAGGTTCTATTTGGAAACTTGATATTCTAAAACAGCTTAATAGTGGTTGATGTTGCCTCTAGTCTAGAAAATCCTATCCATTGTTTGTTAAGTTTTAAATCGACGTTTATGCTTTTGTCATTCTTGAGCTGTACTTTTCTCTGGCTTTTGTAGTTCTCAGTGTAGATAGCTTTAGTAGTGTCTTCGTAAAGGAATAGTGTTATTTATCCCGCTTGTATGTATTTTCACAGCATTTCTGTGGATGTGAAACATAGAACAGTTATTATAGTGGCAGCAATGAATATTTGAATAATTATTCTGTAGGTTATTTTAGTGGCAGCATTAAATGTTACTAGTATCACCCTTGAGGTATAAACGTATTACATGCATCCATTTGTAAATACTTGTATAAAGGATTTTATAGATGACATGTCTATGAGTAATGCTAGAGGGGTCAGAATTTTTATCCACATCAATTGATCAAATGCTCGGGCAGTTGATGTGTTAATTAACAATTGGACTTAGTAGCGACGTACTAAGTACATATGAACTGCCACATCACGTGGTTAGATAATTGGGTCTCTGTAGTATTTTTCTTTGTTTATTGTCTAATTACTTGTTTGAGCCAGTCATTGGAAGTGGCGAACTTCATACTTGAAAGTATCAACACATCTGTTAATGGATATTGGCTGTTCGCGGATGCCTTCTCTGACAGATGTGTGACTGAATAAGAAAAATGGAACAGCTGAAATTTTTTTACATTGTTGTATAGTTTGTAGTTAATTACGGTAGTGAAAGAGTTTCATTCTCTGAATGCCTCAAAAGTACATTTGATGAGTAGCATTGTCTATGTACCTCCAGAGGACAGATTTTCGTGCATACCCTGAGAAGCAAAGAGACATTAACCTGACAGTACAAGTTGAAAAGCTTAGTGATGCAGAGTAATTGCCGTCTTTGACTTATAATCTGTATTACAAGTTGAGAGTGTTGGTCATGCAATAGGCAATTGAATTCTTTGGTATTTATGCCCCAATTTCGAAGTTTTTCACTTGCTGGCTTATATATGTTTTTCTTTATGTAATTTGGTTTCGGTTTCACAGGGACTGTTTTGGATGTCTTATTTGTTTTACACAGGTGATTTGAAATTGCATGAAGCTGTTATGTTTTATATGAATAATGTACAGCGAGATCGTTCCCTAAACTGAATGTACAAAGCCTACCTATCTAACTTCCAAATTTGGATACGCCCGGCACATTGCATCAGTCATTCACTTACAGTTATGTGAGGCCTACTACTTTGTACGGTGAGCCGCACATGCTTGGATAAGTGTCCAATGCCACAAATAGTACTTGTTTTTGGTCGGAACAAATATTCCCCCTAACCTTCGACGAAAAAAAATATTCCTTCAAACCTTTGAAATTCACCTTTTCAACCTTGAACAATGTATAGTGAATAGTGAATTTTGGATCTGTTAATGATATAATCTCCAGTAATGTTTATTTTCCCTTTTCTATCTATTTATTAAGGGAAGAGAAGATAGAAGATGGACCATATGTTCATCTCACTTGGTGAATGATCACCAGCTTGTTAATGATTTATTTTGTACATCTATGCAGGGTGATTTTCTGTTGAGTGTGGCCTGGATCTTTGTTTTTGGATTATCTTGCTGCTTGAAATATCTGAAATCTAAAACGTCAAATGAGAGCTCAACCAGTCAATATAAAGAGCTAAAGTTATAGAAGGAAAGGAACAATGTTTATATGCATGTCAATAAAGGCAAGGGATGCCATTCAAAATTAATTTGAAGTTAATCTGACATTGCATACTTCCTAGTCCAGTCCCTTGCTATTTCAATGGCTTTCTGTTTGTCTGTTCGGAAGAGAAGGCAGCATGGATTGAGAGGGTCCATTGGATTTGGATCATCAAGAAGTGAGCATATGGAGAGCAGCAGGCTCTCAATGGTCTGGACTGGGTTCCATTCATCTTCTTCCAAAATGTCTATGTAAATTGTCCCATCCTCACCAATGTTTGGATGATATACCTGCATAACACCAACATATGGCACATCTGTAAATGAATTGTTGGAAAAAGGACAAAGGCTACAAGAATTTCATTATTGAAGCTTATAACGGCGACATGAAAGTTATGCAAGTGAATTATATGAGCAGGTATAATATTCCATGCAGAATGACAAGAAAGATTTGGGATGAAAATTTTCAGAACATCTAATGCGAGTTGCAACTAGTTTTAGTTTATAGAACTGGAATGGAAATGTTCTATTTCCACACTCTAGCATCATATATAAGATATTAATCTTGTCCTACTTTGAATCTAGACAATTAAACAAGTTGATTCTTACCTAAATTCGTAATCCAGATTCAAAACCCGACTCGAGAACATGAACATGAACATTTCTCCTCATGTCGTAACGCGTTCTAATCAAGACTATTCATCCAAAGGTATAGAAACATAATGATTGCCTAAACCCCTAAAACACCTAGACTTCTGTTGACTTGACTCAGAATGCAGTCTTTGTCATTGATCTTTAGAGTGATGCTTGTCGTTTAATCCGCCTTTTCCATTACTCTTAACACATGTTTTCACCTCAATCACATGCATATCGTCATCCGATTGCAAAATTATAATAGACAAGATGTATGTGTATACAGTAGATACATTACCTTGGTTAAAAATTTGATGGTGGGAGGTTTGGTAGGATAGTCTTGTGGTAAATCAATGGAGAGAAAAAAGACACCTCCTTCATAAGGAGAATATGAAGGCCCCATGATCACACCTTGCCATTTGAAGGGCTCATCTTCAATTACTGGTCCATAACTGCAGTGTGTTGGGAAGTCTGCTTTTCTGAACCCCTCCCTTTTGTAAATCCAGTGCTCTGCAACTTTTCTGTCCTTCATGACAATTTATATTTTTGTTAGTTTGATCAAGCATCATAGCAAATAAAATATGCAAACGCCAATGGTTCCCACCACACTGGCGGTAGCTTCCCCCTTCCCCATGACACCCCGTTCGAACCCCGTTGGACCCCAATGTAACCCAAAAACAAAAATGCAAACCATAAGAGGAGAAGTTGAGTTGATCAAAAAAAAAAAAAAAAGGAGAAGAGAAACTACCTATCTGGCATGCTCTCTGTGTGCATGCAGCAGAAGTTTGATCAACAAAGCAAGATAATGAGAATCTCAACAGTTAATTTATGGCCAGCAAAGCTTCGATGGATAATAAGTTAATTTGTGCTTGGGAACCTCCTATATGTGGCTTTATTTATCTTATGATTTTGATTTTTCCATGTTCCTGGAAAAGAGTTAGTCTTTTCTTGGAGCTTGACTTCAACCGCGTCAAATTCAAGAAAAATCTTGTCTAAATGGAAAAGTGACTGACAAAAATGGCGTGAGGGAAATTCTTGCGCAGTTTCGCTCTTTGTTTACCAAAGGAAGAACATTGACCCAGTTTTTTGCCAGTTAATAGAACATGTCAGGTTGAAGGATGGTCACTCTTTTATGAGTTACTAGCTAATATCAACTAACTCTTGATCTAATGGTATTTATCTTATCAAGAAAGGAGATTATAAGTAATTCCCAATCGCAACTGGAAAAAAGAAAAAATGAAAATGAAAGACAACTTACAATTTCGCTGAGAGCAAGAGCAATAGAGGCAATAGTTGGAGTCAATAGTCAAAATCGGCTCCACATTTTAAAAAAGAATACAACCAATGTGGGATGTGGATGAGTGATTGGCGCCATTTTCCCAAATGCAGTGAAAATTTCGTCTAGCTTTTGACTTGAGAGTGAAAAGCTGTTTCAGACCAAAAAAAAAAAAAAGAGTGAAAAGCCCTAGTTTGGAGAGAGGACTGGCCCTAGCCCAAGGTGACGTACTTAGGGCCCAAAGTATCGAAGACATAATTTGTTAAAAATGGTATAGCCGCGCGGCTATACTATTTTTTGACACGTTGGCCCCTTTTTAACTAAATAGTATAGCCGCGCGGCTATACTCGGGTATTTTTTATTTTATAAAAATTGTATAGCCGCGCGGCTTTACTACGGTAATCGGCTATACCTGTTTCGGCACGTCGGCGCCTAATTGCTAGACGCGCCCCCTTTTTTTCCTCTATAAACGTATAGCCGGGCGGCTGTACTCGAGTAATTTTTAAAACTTAGTATGGCGATACTCTTTTTACACATAGGCAGACGGTAGGAGGCTTTTTTAAATAAATAGCATAGCCGCACGGCGATACTCGGGATTTTTAAAATAATAATAACAATAATAATTTAAATTTATTAAATTTATTAAATTTATTTTTTTTAAATTAATCGTATAGTCGAGCGTCTATACCCTTTATATATATATATATATGGATCCTTTTTCAAGCCCCATTCAACGTTCCAAATTTGGCAACAGTACTATTCAAAAAGATATTTGCATTAGACATCTTGCCATTTCATAATGCATAGTTGGAAAATCATGCATCATGCCTGTTTCAAAGTGCAAAACCTTCGTCACAGAACAGAAAAGTTGTAGAAATAAAATCAACAGCCACAGAAACTAAACTTCATAAGAAAAAGAACGGAAAATATATCACTGCATAAACAACATCTTCTAATAAAGAAAAAAAACCAAATTGAAGAAAGCACAAATCTGATAATCTAACCATTCACTGCAAAAATTTTGGAAAAGAAAAAAGATGAGTTACATGCCTATATACTGAATCAAAAAAAAAAAAAAAAAAAAAAACCTCAATACTACATCAATTTAATCAGTGAAATCGTGGTTTCAGTATCACATATCATTTTTTGAAATGAAAGAAAAAAACAAGGAAGGTTATGAATCAGAAACCAGAAGAGCATCCCATATCATGTCCATGTCCAAAGAAGGCATTCTACTTAGCTGAACAGCATCCACATCTGCTGATACTAAATCCTGCTTGCTTTTCTTGCTTTCAATTACCACCTGATGATCAGATCCAACTTTGCTCTCCAATCCAAACTGCCACTCTTTTCTTGTTGGGTTTTGGCTGAAATTACTATTGATCATGAGATTTGAGTACTTGTGATCATCATGATCATCAGCTGAGTGCTTGTTTGGTGATGCTAATTGTGATGATTTGGACTCCATGATGGCCTTCTGATGTGCTTGTGATGAAGTAATTGCTTGTAACTTTGCTTCAAGCAGAGCAGCTGTGGTTCCTTTCAAAGCATTGGCCTTAAGTTGATGCTTCAAATCTGGGAAATTCAAATGCGCATGCTCGCCACGCAACATGTAGGCGGCTGTGTCATATGCCATGGCAGCCTCCTCAGCTGTGTCAAAAGTCCCCAACCAAACCCTTGCTCGGTTTCTTGGTAATCGAATCTCAGCCACCCATTTCCCCCAATGCCTTTGCCTAACTCCTCTAAATAGCTTCCCTGGTGTTGATGCTGCTGATGACAAATTGTTATGAGGCTGCTTGCGGTGTTGATTGATCTGCTGCTGCAATCTTGATGACCTTCCAGTGTGTTTCATTGGCTGCGTCTTCGTTGTGCTTAGCCAGTAATCATTGAAGCCTTTAGATGAATGGCTTGCTAAATTTTGGTTCAATTTAAGCCACTCAATCATGCCCGGTTGACGCTGAATTTGGTCGATTACTTGAGGAGTAGGAAATGAAGGGATTGATAAATAGGGGAACATACTAGGCTCATCACACCCTTTGGTCTTGCCAAGTGAGTCTACAACTTCAACTTGCGTGGACGACGAAGATGATGATAATGATGAAGGATCTAACAGATTTGGCTCCTGCAAAAACAAAGTTAAGTTTGGAAATTTTGACCTGTTTGATGAAAAGGAAGGTGGAGAAGTAGGTGGTTGATCAGATACTTGAACTCTACTCAGCTGAGGAAATGTATCCAAGAAATTTACAGGAACAAATGGACTTTTGGTCAATCCAGGCATGTTGTCAATCAAATTGGAACCAGAAGAAGAAAACTCCTCTGTTGAAGAACTACTAGACTCTGGTGACAGTGATGATTTTGATACACTGCCACACCAAATGGCTGGATCACCAATCAAATTTGATCCATTATCACTTGCCATTCTTGAAAAATAAGATGGCAATTGCTTTGCTACGAAGGTTTCCAACTTGGGAAACTTACCATCCATACTAATAAAAACTTTGAGAGCATACAGAACACACAAAGAAAAGAATGGCACAGAAATAATGGAAATCATGAATGCACTATGCTATATATATTTACCTCTGAAGGCTAAAGCTCTCCTCATCATGTGACAAGTATGTTTCTGGTTTATTAGAATATTAAAGGAACCTACTTTATGTCGATAAAGCAAAGCTATTGTCCGAGTCAGATCTCTCTCTCTCTCTCTCTCTCTCTCTCTGCTCAATTGACAAAAAGAATAAGCTCACCACCTTCCATTTCCTCCCCCAAGCAAATTCGTGCTTGCCAATATTCTTTCATGCCTCCTTGCAGCCAATCAGAACCTGACAGCTCAGGCCCTTCTTAGCTAACTTGCCATGTAGGGTTACATGTTATGCAGTGAATCTTCCCCAGTGATGGTGACTGCATGAAAATTTCAACCTTTTACTTTCATGGCTTTTTATATATCATGATCAGGGATTTTTGATGTCATTGATCATGTGATTTTCTTTAACACCCACATGCCTCATTCCCCTTCTTTTTACTTTCCAATTGAGTTTTATATGTAAAGTTTACACCTTCAATATATATAACACAAAACTTCATTTTCTGAAACATAAGCTAAGCTTGTTTTATACAAGTGTACATCTGCTAATAGTTGCTTCATTAGTCTTAATTTTAAGCCAACTGAGATGGCCAACCTTATGACTGGTCCTACATTGCAGGAAATTAGTGGAACGCTCATACAAATGTTGGTACCAGAGGCTGCATTTATCAATATTATCATCCAAATAATCATTAGCGTTGAACCGGCCTTAAACCTAATTTTATTTTAGGCCAGGATGTTGGATTAATTATTCTATAAGAATGAGTAAATGATGACTGTCTTTTCTGGATCTAACCATTAAACAAATAGTGATGAAAGCTATCAACACAGGTATACCTTGTTTGGCTTTTTCTTGGGGCATCATGAGCATATGTGTCTTTTGAAGAGGGTTTGGAGACACTCAAGCACCTCATCAGCTCAAGCAAATAAAGGTAAAAGCCATAGCTAGCAAGCACTGCCACTAATTTCTCTCCACCTCAAGTGGTGAGGCTGGCTTTGAAATGATTAAAATTTCCTTCATTTGTGTGGTGCTGTTAAGTTTGCAGCCATTTTAAGCTAACCATTTGGGTCAACGCCACTTGGAGGGAACCATTCCAAGTGAGGAAAATACAAATATATATTATACTATAGAGAAGGAAAAAGAGAGAATAAAGAATCTCAAAGGAACTCTCTTTATTTTTTCACTTTTTGTTTTGGCAAGTTTTGCAATATTATTCTAAGGCTAACTTGTTTGTCAATGCTATCTTACAAAACAAGCACATGGCTATGGATGAGGCTAAGCTACCTATATTATGTTTTTTTTTACATGCTTAGTTGAGGAGGATTAGTAGGCAGAGGGCACGAGGCCATGTTTTCAAATGTTAGCTTTTGCTTTCTGTTTCCTTGATCATATATATCTTTATTCCTTCCTGTGTTTTGGACCTCAAAACCTTGAAACAGAAGGAAATAAATAAATAATGTCTCATTTCCAAACACACACACATCAGCAACAGCTTTTAGATTAAATTAGAGATGGAGAAGGAGCTTGATCAATGAGTGGATGACAAGTCATGAGTGGGGACTCAGTGCCTCTATCTATATAATATTGTTACTCTTGTGACAGGCAGTGCCTCTATCTATATAATATTGTTACTCTGTGACAGGCCTTGCTTAATTTTCTTACAATCTTCCATCAGTTTCTCTGTCTTGAAGATAAGAATTTTGCAGCCTAGCAAAGCAAAATAGACACATTCATTGTGCCTGGTTGTCCAGTTTCTCTGTTTCTACCATTATCTATTTATAGTCACATTTCTCTTATGGTTTGTGGAGTGATGTTCGCTTATGAAACTTATGTTATCAGACAAATACTTATCTCGCATAAATCTGAACCCCAAATTTAAAAAGGAACCAAACTAATTTGTGGTCCGGATACAGTAAGAGAACATCTCTCACGATTTCTGCAGCTATTTCATGTTGTCTGATGCATGTTATAGGAGCTTTCAGAGGTGGCTCTGCTCATGTGGCTACGGACTATGATAAATTGATAATATAATAACAGCATATACAACTGGGGTACATTGCATATAAACAACAGATCTAGTCATTTGTAATTATCATTTAAATATTTTATTTTATTTTTGTAAACATGTTGAATATTCTACATCTGTGGTCTGGTGTGTGTGTCTGCGAGCATTTAAGTATATGGGGGACAGAGAAATTTGTCCCTTGTCAACAGTTTATAACCTTAGCTCACAACAACAACAACAACTACCCTCAAAACTATAATTAGTTTAAAGTATCATGGCATCATGGATAACCAATTAATTAATCACTCATTTGGGCTCAATTAAGCTGACCCTCAAATCAGAAAGAAAGAAAAACGAACAGGTTCATTTCTGGTGCAACTGCTTCAAGAATTTGACTATTATATGTATATATGACTTCCCTTTTACTTTATTCTTCTCATCAACCTTTTTTTTAAAAAGGGTTTTGATCAACCTTTTTGCAAGGAAGTTCACCCCTCCACGCCAACCCCCTTTAATTTCCCTCACTGCTGCTAATCCTACACAGAAGCACCATATATATAAAGTTAGATAAGATGAAAACATGACAAAAGATAGTGTAAAAGATGAAAACAACTGCATCAAAGTGGAATTCTTCTTGTTCAAATGATTCCATCTTTTGTTTTACATCACTTAGTCTTTCCATCTTTTCTAGCTCACAAGAAAGAATTTGTCTAGGAAGGGAATCGCAATTTTTTTTTTCTTAAAGATTTATTAGTGTTGCCACATACTCACGTAATATCTGATAATTGAGACATAGTGGTACTTTTATTCTACAATGTTGGAAGATGTCTCAAGTTCGATTTCCCCTTCCAAAGAAATGATAATACTTAGTTCAATATCATTTGAGTACCAAATCATGTCATAAAGTACCAAATATTATGGATCCATCTTCTAAACCCAAATTAAGAACCAAATTAAGACTTGATCATGGATGCATATACATGCATGAATTTAATAATCTTTGCGATATGTATAAAAATGAATACGTAGGCAGGCAGCAAAACCTCTTGGAAGTTGAACTAGAAAACCTTATCCTGCTGAAAACTAAGTTGTATTTTTTTTTCTTTAATCCCAAACTAAGTTGAACTTTGCTCATCTGTTCATGAGTAACATCATGACTTCCACCACAACCACCAATTCATCCAAATACTAATTTATTTTAATTAAAAAAAAGTAGCATGGAGTGCGCTTTATCGTTTATTTTGACAAAGCATGATTACCAATGCCGTTGTGGTTATCAACTTATCATTAGTTAAATCATGGCTAACTAAGGTAGGCAGAGAAAAGATGTGGGCCATTGTAAATTTGTAATGTAATGTAAAGAGAAATCAAAGACATTGCTTAAAATTTTTAGTTATACTTTTCAATATGCTTTTTAATTAATATATAATTAAACCATCGACTCTTTCTCGTAACATGACCATGTCTAGGTAGTAGTAGTTTATCAATTTCAATTTTAAAAGGTTTCTCTCTTGCGAAATCAATTGTCAGTTTAGTTATTGTCTCTAATATGCAATTTATCCATGAAAATTTAAAAAGATGTTCACAAAACGCTTCAAGGCTTATGCCTCGCTCGCTCAGGAGCACAAAAAATGTCTCGCTTTTCAAAACTGTAGTTAAAACTTCAAAACTGTTCTGAATTGCAGAATTAGCTTTATTTCCTTAAATTCATAATGGTTGAAATTGAAACTTATAAGAGAAACGTGTCTAAACTGGCAATTAGCTGTACGGGTTTATTTGCATGAAGTCATGGCGTTTTATTTGCAGAAACTGATTCCCCATTGACATGTTCAAGTCTTAGGATAAGCCTTTAGTTCACCAAATAACACAAAGGTCACCTTTGAATATATCATACTATTGGCACCAACTCCCATTACATAAAGTTTTAACACTTGGTTTATTTGATCCATTTTTCTTTTGCTTGTAATTTTTGTTTGTCTAAACACTTGTGGGGTCGAGAAAATCAGTGTGACATATTCAGAGCAGAGTTTCTAAACGTGAGGGTGTTTAACTGGAAGGAGTCTTTTTTATTTTATATAAAATAAAAAAAAGGATATTGGGGAAGAGGAGAATCGAACCTAGGACCTAGGATGCAAAGGTAAATGCTCTTATCCACTTGAGCTGCATTGGAACTTGTTTTTGTTCTGCAATGTAGTTTGACGGTCGAGGTTCCAACCATTCTTGAAAACCTTGTTCAAAGAAGACAATGAGGTACAACAGAACAATCGATCACATTCATGAGGTTTAAGAAATTTAACCATCACATTCATGAATCCCTTCTCTCTCTCTCCATCACATATTAGTGTTTCATGTGAGTTTGGGGTTTGTCTGCATGAAGATGTACCTCCACCTTCAGCAATTACCATGCCATGCAATGTGATGAAGCTTTCATTTGGGTGGCTTGGGAGCCTCTGGTTTTTTCCATGGCTGTTGGTGAAGACCCTATTTTTTTTCCTACAACAGTCATCTCTGTCTCAACAACTTTACCCTATATCTATTTGCCACAGCTATCTCATATTCTCATTCTCATTCTCATTCTCATTCTCATTCTCGCTAGAAGAACCTTGCCCTATATCTGGGTTCTGTAAGCAGTATGTTAAACTAGTAATAAAGGCATCTATTTGCCACAGCTATCTCATATTCTCATTCTCATTCTTGCTAGAAGAACCTTGCCCTATATCCGGGTTCTGTACGAAGTATGTTAAACTAGTAATAAAGGCATCTATTTGCCACAGCTATCTCAAATTCTCATTTTCATTCTTGCTAGAAGGATCTTGCCCTATATCTGAGTTCTGTATGCAGTAAGCTTGAACATAAAGATAATCTAGGACCACAGCATATGATACTAAATTTTATTGTACTAAGGTGTACATGTGGATGTGAAGCATGTGAATGTGTTCGTTTCGTTGCAATGGAAAACACAACAGAATCATCTAGTGCACATGGAGACAAATGAAACATCAAAGCATCCAAGCTTTAATGATCATTGTCTCTGGGTAGTTTGATAGTTCTTAAAATGACTAGGTTGCTGTGCACATCTTTATTTTTCATTGTAAAGAATGCTAGATTCTTATCACAATAAGTAAAGAACGTAAGATAAAACAAAAATCTCCTTAAATAACTTCCACCAGAGTAAAGACTTTCTTCTCTTGCTTCAGAAGACTATTAAGACATTCCTGTTCTGCAAAGGACGTGATTAATTTTTCATTCATGTCGAAACACAGCCAACACAGGTTCTCCCCATGTTTGAAGTATCCAAAGAACATGCCATGCACTAATCTTGTAATTTCATTTCCCAAAAACATGGCATAGTAGTTTTGATGTCCTACATGTACAATTTTCAGTGATGGTTTGTGGTGGAATGTGCATCTAGGCATGCTTCTAAGTTGAACAAGAACCCGCAGTGAGGGTGTGCATCGCTTTTCCTATTTCCCTTTTAAAGGAAAAGAAGGCTTACTAACAGAAGTAGATCTCAACGGTCTTTGTACTAGAAACTCAGAGCACGCCTACTAACACAGAAAGGCAAGAGATGACCTACAAGAAAGGTGATTGCCTCTTCTCCTTCCTTTATCTGATTATAATATCATATTGTTTCCTTTCAGTCCTCTTACTCCTCCACAGAATATTAACCCACTCAAACATTTAGAGGATGATACATGCTCCATATATACGAATCCACATCAAAGCAGTATCCCTAGCTAATGAGACTCTTTCCTACAGTAACAGATTACAAATGCAAATAGTGTAGAGGACAGAAAAACAAACCACAGAAGTTGACAGTTTTAGCCAATGGTCAATCAATCCTTGAGCTAAGGACAAGGGACCATGCTCTAGAGACTAGAACACATACATGGGCACGACGCCACAAAATAAGCTTTTTGTTCTTGTCAAAAAACCTATGACCTCTTAGGTCCAACCACTTACATCTACATCAAAGGACCATTGCCAAGGCTTATAATATCTAGCAATTAACAACTCACATCACAAATGATGTAAAAGATACATAATCTAAAACCTTGATTTGTAAAGTCGCAAACGGAATTAGAGATGTAATAAGTTATGAGTTTTCACAATCTGTAACAGAACCCAGCGTAATTGTGTTTAAAATCCTCCTATATCGAATTGTATCTGTGTTGGCCAACAAGCATCTCCACAGGTCCATGGTGATTCAATAAACTTCAAAGGTTGAGACTAAGCTACAGCTCTTATAGAGGCACCTCAATATTGATTAAAGTTTATAAATTTTGCTTTATTATGTTACGAATTCAGTTCAGTTTTCTGAAATTCCAAATAATCAATCAATTCCAAATCATGATGCAAATAATAAGAATTACAGAAATCAATGGTACATGAAATTGGCTCACTTCATACATTTCTAAGTTAAGTATACAACAAACTCACAATGACATATTTTCCAACATCAATTATTCAACACACCACAAATTTAAACAATGAAATCTCAACAGCTATTAATCAAGCCAAAGTTAAGACAACAACCCCAAATTAGACAATGCCATTCATTCTCTTATTTCGTACTATTTGCTTTTACCTCCGGAAGAATTCCCTCCCGGAGCTGCCCCCGCGGCCTTCTTCGCCTGCTTTTCTTGGAGCGCTTTCGCATCCCTGCCATTCATTTTTCAAGAAACAAAATATTTACAAATTGGGTTGTCTCAAAAGAAATAAAAATAAAAACCCAAAAAGAAATAGAAAAGAAAAAGATAAAAGATTGGAACTTGGACCTCTCTCGGCGCTGTTCTGGGGTCAAGCCATCGTCCTTGTTCTTACCCTTGCCGCCCCGAGCCTGAGCTCTTTCCCGATCTTTCTCTCTCTGGTTGCCGCGTGATCAAATCTCAGAATCAAAGAAAACACCCAATTTTGTTTTTGTTCGTACCAAAATTACTTCCAATAATAATAACGAAACAGAATTGAAGTGTTGAGAAACACGAGATTAAACAGAAATTCTGAAGCAGATTAAAAAAAAAGCCTAACATGATGTATGAAATCAACAATGGAAAGGATATGAGTCATGATGCGAAGCGCCAAAGTCAAGAGCCAAGAAGCGAAGAAGGGCAAGAGGCCGCGAGCAAGAGCAAGTCAATTGGGAAAGAGATTTGGGTTCCAAGTAGAAAGGCTTTTGGTCCTGTTTTTGTTTTTTGTTTTTTGTTTTTTTCTGTTCAAAGTTGCAAGTTGTAGCCAAGTTAGGGTGGCGGCACCAATTCTTTACCCTAAATATGTGATGTACCCAATCATACGGCTCACATGCGGTGTGAGGAGGCACACCACAGCCATCATATGGAAGAGAAATGCTACCGCAGTGACAGCGTTTGACTATTGATACATGTAACATGTCTTGTGACATTACATGCATTACGCTTAAAAATGAATTTCTGTTTTTTTTTCGTTGGTTAACACATGGGTATTGAAATAATTTAAATTCTTTATTTTTTTTGCGTGCACTAACATAAGGAATAAAAAAAATTAGGATTATGTTGCTTTCACGTTAAAATTCGTAATTGAATACCCTCAAAATGGAAAATGAAATCAGCTAAAAAAATAGTTAATCTGATTTCAATTCCTTAATTTTCCTATTTAAATTTCCCAATTTATGACTTCTTCCATTCTTAATATTAACATTCTACCTATACATTGAAGTTTGAATCATGTGAGCTAAACCCGAGACTCCTATTAATTCCAATGTGATTATAAAAGAATCACATCAATAAAACAAATTAAATAAATAAAAATGATCTGTCACAAGCGTGGTCAGCTAGTTGCAAAGAAACTTCGCCTTGAACATTGATTTGAATCCCCAAACTAATTTTGGCTCAAAGAAATCTGATTGAGTATATATATACTACTTTTTTTTTTTTTCTTTTCTGGTGATTATTTCTCATATGTAATCAACAAATAGGTAGACAAAGTACTAAAAGGTTGAATATTATGACTATCACATGCGAATTTTTATTGACACCCCCAAGAAGTGATGTGTTTTTTCATTATTACTTGGTCTATTTTTTCGTACATTTATTCTCGCAAACATACAAAAGACATTGGGTAAATTAATTATTTGTTTGGGTTTCATGGGCACTTGGGGCCTCCTTCCTTGGTCTTCCAGTTGTTGTAGCATGGACATTCTTCCTTGTGTCCATATGTGCCTGAAGGAACACATAGACACTTGTTGCAGCACATGTTGCAGAATTCAATACATGGGTTCTTGTGTGAAGTTGCTGAGCATCGATATGCACATGCCCCTCCGCATTCTGATTAAAACATCAAATACAATAACAAAAAATTATCAAAAATAAAAATCAAGGTATCAACAAGTATCAAGTTTTTTTTTTCCCTTATTCAATTATTTAGTAAATTAGCTAAACTATAATAAATTGTATGAGAAAAATTAGGGTTATGTTTGAAATGAAAGTAAAAGTTTGAGAAATGAGTTACGTACGTTCAGCACGAAGTGATCCCTCACCGCCGGTCTGTAAAAAAATCGAACCACAAAGAAAACAGAAAATAAGGGAGAGATTATTCAAAGATATTCACAAAATAATAATTCTATAAATAACGGCCATTTTAGTTGTGAAAATCTCGTTCATGAGTACCTTCATGGATATCAAGATGAGGTTGGTTCTAGGATTTGAGTGTAAAATTATAAGAAAGCCATTGATTAGATTTAGCACTTAGTTTTTATTTGATGTAAACAGTTTTCAAAATCCCTAACTTTCATGCATAAGTGATTGCTTCCAAAATTCAGTAAAGAAACTTACTGGACGAACACTTCCATCAGCACGCCCCGGACTCTGAGCCTGCAGTAAAAATATATATGATGAGCAATTTTATTTTTTAAAGAACAAAGATAGACATACAGCTAGCTGATTAGTATGCTTGAGAGAGAGAGAGAGAGAGAGAGAGAGAGAGAGAGAGAGAGAGAGAGGCATTACCATGACATCAATGGTGCAGATCAAGGCAAAGATGAGAAAGAAAGCAGTGGAAAAACATGAGAGCCTGGCCATGTTTAATTAATTGTAAATTTTCTAGTTTCAGGGGAGAATGGAACGTTGTTCAGGAATATGATGCATGTGAGCAAGGTCATCACATATATATATGTGCATACATATACGTATATGGGAGGGCACATCTATGTTTCTTTAACTATATGGTAATTTCTTCCTCTATATATATATATATATATTCCTTATAGATATATACATGCATATGTATATATAGGATACATGCATATATATAGGAGGTGTGTTTACACTGGATATATATTTCTTTAACTAGATATTTGCAAATTAAAAACCATACTAAATTGGAGCCAAAGATATGGTAATTTCTTCCTATATATTTAGGATTAGATATGTTCAATGAGATAAAAATTAAAAACCATGCTCAATTGGAGCCAAATGTAGGATCACTTCCTACATACACGTATGTATATATAGGAAAGTGTGCTTGCAAATTAAAAACCATACTCGATTGGAGCCAAATATATATATATATATATATATATATATATGGCAATTTATTTCTTTATGCATTTCAAGTAAAGTAAAAGCAAATAAAATGAATAAATTTTTATCATTTTCTTACCAGCAATATTAAGAGAGGAGGATATTTTGTTAATATAACAATTAATTTTGGGCCACTGAACAAAATTGAGTTGGGCCTCCTAAACAAAAAGAGTTGGATTTTAACAATAGTTTTATTTTCTTCTATATTTCTATTAGTCCTGATTTCTTGGACCACAGGAGTCTAAGAGATTGTGGTCACTCACCGTTGGATATTAATCTAATGGTTCAAAAAAATTTCTTAAAAGGAGTTCAAGATTGAGTGAACCGTTGAATTTATATCCAACGGTGAGTGACCACAAATCTCTTGGACTCCTGTGGTCCAAGAGATCGGGACTGATATTTCTAATACTTTTACCTTCCGTTTGGATGAAGAAATTAAAAATTGTATAGAATTTTTTAATGACAAAATTTATATCTTCATCGTTTAAATTTATGACAATTAATAATTTCAGTATTTGGATTTATGTATGTCAAATTTTGTAAATGATAGAAATTATAGTAAAAACCAAATTCATGCTCAACCAAAATTGCGAAATGACGCTTCATTTGGCAAACAATAAATTCGGGAATCTTACTTCCCAATTTCCACAATTTTTTCTATGATTAAGTTGCCAAACAATAGAAATATCAATTTCTCCTCCTCAAATTCTGACTCTTAGCTAAATCTTTAGTTATTTTCCCCCTTCCAATGAAGGGTATATATATTTTTTCCCTACATATGTATGGGTCAACTTTATACATTTTGTACCCCTGATCCGCTTGGCCGTGTGTTGCTGCCCATGCCTATCTATTGGGTCGTGTAGCATATATTAGGGATGAGCACGGTCTGATTTGATTCAGCTTTCTTCTTGAATTGAAATCAAAATTGGAATTTACTCACAGTTCAGTTTAGTTTTTATAGAAAGTGTCTAGAAGAACCGAACTAAACTGGACCTATGCGGTTCTAGTTCGGTTTGACTCAGTTTTCAATTTGGATAGATAATGTAACATCCCACATCGACCAATGAAGAGGGGGTGATGTGCCTTATATGTACATGTCCGCCTCCATCTAGCACGAGGCTTTTTGGGAGCTCACTGGCTTCGGAGTCATGGGAACTTCGAAATTAAGTGAGTTGGGGCTAGAACAATCCTAAGAGGGGTGACCCACTGGGAAGTTGCTCGTGAGTTCCTAGAAACAAAACTGTGATGGTAGAGAGGGGGCCCAAAGCGGACAATATCGTGCTACGGCGGAGCCGATCCCGAATGTGACAGATAAAAATATAAAGATGTGAAGAAGAGGGAAATATGATGTACAGAAAAATAGATAGAATAGAAAAATATATACAATATGATAAAATAAGAGAGAAGAGGTAGAAAAGATAAAAATAAGAGAGAGATGTAAAAAAAAAAAAAGATAACAAAAGAGAGAGATGTGGAAGAGAGAAAGAGATGAAGAGATAAATAGGAAGAGAAATAGAAAGAAATAGGTGGAAAAGAGAGAAATTGAAGCACAACAAGCACGAATATGATTCATTAAAAAAAAAAAAATTGGGCTAAAATATCTAGATATTTCTTGGAGTTACTAATGTTATTTAAATATTAATTAGGATTACGTACTAATAATTTTGGATATAAAAAAAAAAAATCTAAATTTAACATAACCAATCCTGTTCGGTTTATATATATTTTTCTAAGACAAGAATTAGGATATTAACTGATATAAAGCAATTCAGTTCGATTTTTGAGCATAGGTTGACTTTTTTGGTCAGCACAAATATTTTTTTTCCGACTCTATTCATCGGTTCAAATGCCCACCCCTAACATATATGCACGGGCATTCTTCCTTGTGTCCATATGTGCCCGAAAGTATTCAAAGACATCTCTCGCAGCATTTCTTGCAAAAGAACATGCATGACTTGACTTCTTATTATGTGAAGTCGCTGAACACCCACAATTTGATGGAGACACGTCCAGTAGGCCTGTATGCAACAACAATCACCTCGCCGGGGGGGGGTGGGGGTGGGGTGGTGTGGTTGTGGTTGTTTTAATACAAAGGAAGTCTAACCTGACAATTGATATAGCAGAGGACGAGCATCCTCAAACACCCTACTCAGATTAAAAAAAAGGACCTCCATCCATACTATAATTAATTTGCAGTATTAGCCACCCCAAGCAAATCACCATTCAAAAACTAGCGCTTGCAAGTGAAGCTTCTGTTTATACTCTTTTTTACTCTCGGCCCTTCCCAAATCCGCTCGGCCCTTGATTATTTTACTCGAAATAATCTACGTGGTTGGCCAAAAAGATTTTGAGGTCAACAGCTTCTTTGCAAACTTGAGCTCTTCCCACGCAGCAGATAACAAGTGAGAATAATGCTTTACCATTGCAACCACAAAGGTCCCCTGCATGCTCCCGAATACCCGTACCCACCACCCCCGCCCCTGCTTTCACATGCCAAAAACGAACTGTCAGCATTAATCTCGAAGACACCAGCTGGGATGGATGGGAACATGGCTTTTGTTTTCATGGGACACAACACAAGAATACCTATCTTCTCCTCCTTAAAACTAAAACGTATCAAATAAAACCAATTCGAATATGACCTTGGATGTGAAAAGGTCAACATTCACTATCAGACCAAATAAACCAATTCGTACATCCTTGTGGGTCCATAGAGGGGTTGCCACCTCTATTAGGATTTTAGGATTTTATCAAATCAATCACAAACATAAATCTAGGATCAATAGGACGTTGCGACCAAATTCCCCAAGCGTTCGTGAATCTTGACTCCCTAATCAACACCTTGCATCTAGCATGGAGTTTAGATAGGCGCCCAAAATGTGGTGAATGTCAAAATATGTTGGATTTAATTACTATTATTCTCAGAAGTTTTAGAAGAGAAGGGAGATTCGACTCGGGTGCAAGAAAGACAAACACATTCCTAATAATAAAAAAGGTTTTATAATATAGCTTTAACGATTCCTAATCACACTCTTAATACAAGCAAGAAGTTGTGTTGAACTTAAAGGTTATTGCTCTAGGAAGAATTACCAATCATTAATATTTCTTTCATGATCTAAAACTAAAACAAACCTCTCCATCTAGGAAAAAAGGAAAAACCGTCTACAAACTTTCTCTATCAAAAACTTATAGCATAACCCAAAAAAAAAAAAACCAAAAAAATTAAGAAGAAACATTTCTTCTCAACATGAGTGAATGGTTTGCCATTCATGGGCACTTAGGACCATCTTCTTTGGTCTTCCAGTTGTTGTAGCATGGGCATTCTTCCTTGTGCCCATATGTGCCCGATGGTACACAAAGACATTTGTCGCAGCATTTCTTGCAGAAGAACATGCATGGCTTCTTATGTGAAGTTTCTGAACACCGATACTTGCATGCTGATGGACAATCTATTTTCAAAACAATAAAATTAAATCAAATTCCCAGAAATTATATTTTATGTGTATTGAAATTAAAATATGGGGGATGTAAAAAGAAAATCTGCAGTTTTTTATTTGTACCTTCACGACGAAGTGATCCCTCTTTCTCAGCCTGTAAAAATTATTGAAACTTGATCAGTAATTAAATGAAAAAAAAAAAAGGGTAAAAAAATTGAATAAATGAAAAAAGACCTACAGGGTGATTGATTACACCGGCATTCTGATCCTCTTGAGCCTGCAGTGAAAAGGGTAAAAACTGAGAAAAAAAGGTACCCAAAAAAGAATATATATATATATATATAAGTATATTCATGAGATCTAGAGAAGTACCAGAGCAACATCAATGGCAAAGCTCAAGGCTAGGATGACGAAAAGAGCAGTTGGAACCCATGAGAGTCTGGCCATGTTTCTTGTTTGAACAATTCTGATATTTAGCTCTTCACTCAGAGATTAGTTTGGGAATAGCCCCTTTTAAACACAATGTATTTAAACAGTATAGCCGGGCGGCTATACTTATTTGTTTGACACGTGGCGCATTAGCGAAAGAGTCATGCTTTTTAAAAAATAGTACAGCCGCACGGCTATACTCCGTGTAAATGTGTTGACACGTGGCGATAAATAGGTGGGTTTGCTTTTTTTTTTTATATATTAAAATAGTAGAGCCGCACGGCTATACTAATTTTTTAAAAATTCTTTTTAACTGCTCTGTTTTATTCTTCAGTAAATAGTATGGCCCGTGCGGCTATACTAGATTTTTTTTTTCTAATTTCTTTTAAAAATAGTATAGCCAGGAGGTTTTACTTTTTTTTAATTAAAAAAATTGTCTTTCATAAATAGTATAGACGAGCGAATATGGTCTTTTACACACACACACACATACACATATATATATATGTTCGTACGTACGTATTTTTCAATAATAAATTCGTGTTCTATACACGTCTCACGTTTTTAAAAAAGCAAACATATAATAGTCGTATTGTACTTGTACGTATGTATTTGTAATGTTTTATACACGTATTGTTTTCAAAATTTTCAGTAGGACGCACAAAATTCACATATTATACAAATAATTCTCACATATTATTGAATAAGAATAACATATGTTATAGAAATTACATGAAAATATCATGTAGTGGAAGATTAATATCTACTTTGGATATGTTGAAACTAGCAAATTAATATTTATAGGGGACAAACTAATGCAACTTGGAGGGTCTTTTTTTTTATTTTTTTTATTTTTGTAGTAAAGGGAATAGCCCCTTTTAAACACAATGTATTTAAACAGTATAGCCGGTCGGCTATACCACAATTTTTTTTTATTAAAACAGTATAGCCGAGCGGCTATACTTATTTTTGACACGTGGCGCATTAGCGAAAGAGGTTCATCCTTTTATTTAAAAAAAGTACTGCCGCACGGCTATACTCCGGGTTTTTAATTTATTTAAAAAATAAAACTGTGTTGACACGTGGCGACAAATAGCTGGGGTTTCCTCTTTTTTGTATTAAAAATAGTATAGCCGCACGGCTATACCCATTTTTAAAAAATTCTTTTTAACTGATCTGTTTTATTCTTTATTAAATAGTATAGCCTTGTCTAATTTCTTTTATAAATAGTATAGCCGGGAGGTTTTGCTGTTTTTTTATATTTAAAATATCGTCTTTAATAAATAGTATAGCAAGGAGGACGACGTTCGCTGGGTTTTGCAAGGAAAATGACACTCTCTGGCTGCTGGGTTATTTGGGCAGTTTTTATTTTTTTTTAATTTTTAAAATTGTCAAATAAAAAAGTTAACGGAGTTAATTCCCTGTTATGTTAGTTGATACGTGTCAACAAATTAGAGAAGGGACATTGAGGGGACATTAATTTGGGGACAACGGATCCGCCCCTCAATGGAGGCCAAATCTGATCAAATTAAAGGTATATATATTTGGTAATTATTTCAGTAATTAATAAGAAATCTGAACAATGTCTAATTTGATCTTAGCTTTACTGCATATTATTTTATTAATTTTCCAAGGCAATTAAGTGTGGGTTCTCCAAATACTCGAATGGGGAGGGTTGATCAAATCAAAGCAATTTTGTTCACAGTACAAGAAAAGTGAGCATTAGGTCCTTTTTTTTAAGTGGCCTCTTTCTCTATTACCAGTCACCACTGTTACTCTCTCATCTCTGTCCGTCTCCTTCATTGAGAGAGTGGCTACTAAGCAAAAGATTAGGGAGTGCGTGAGCCAAAGCCCTCAAATACGAGCACGCCACTCTCGCTTTGTCTTTCCATCCTTGATAGATCCTAAACTTCAAACATCAATCTCTCTTTTCATCCTATGCAACACTAATCTCGAAAAACTTATCCTAGCATTCCCGGTCTTTTCTTCTCCAGATTCTCGGAGGCTTGGAACCTTAGACTACTTATGACATGTTTACTAATTTTGTAATTGGATTAGGAGAAATTGAATTGATGATGAATTGAGTTGAGGATGAGTTGGATTGAGGAGAATTAGATTCCGGATTCCCATTTTAGTTGTTTACTAAACCATATAGATTGAGAAGAGTTAGGTTCCGGATTCTTATTGAAGTTGTTTATTAAACTATATAGAATTGGGGTATGAGTGATGCTAATTACTAAAATGTCCTCGTTGTTAGGTTAAATTAGATGACACATTTGTAATTTTAAAAAAATGCGTGAGATATAATGGGTAAAAAAGATGAATTTCTAATTAGTTAGTTCTCCATAAATTAGAATACCACCTCCTACCTAATAATTGAATTCTTCCTTATTAGAATTCAAATTCCTAATTTGTGAAAAGAAAAGGCTGAATAATGTCTGTCATCCTTCCTTGAGGTGGAAATCTCAATTTTTGTTGCCAAAAGAAAACCCACGTAACTTTAATCCTTTTCAAATTCTATCAGTCTTTTGGCTCTCTCTCTCGCTGTTAAAAATCTCTCCCAAATAGAAGTTCCTCCCTCAACAACAATAAAAATCTCGGACCAAAAAAAAAAAAAAAAAAAAAACTCACTGTTACTCTCTCATCTCTGTGTCCCTCTCCTCCATTGTGAGAGAGTGGCTACTAAGCAAAGGATTAGGAGTGCGCCAGCCGAAGCCCTTAAATATTAGCACGCCACTCTCGCTTTGTCTTTCCATCCTTGATAGATCCTAAACTTCAAACAGCAATCTCTCTTGTCATCATATGCAAAGCTAACCCTGAAAAAGTTTCTCCTAGCATTCCCGGTCATCTTCTCCAGATTTTGAGGTGAAACAATGGATTTTCTTTTCATATTTTAATACAATTCATTTTCTCTAGATTTATGCTTCTGCTTCACCTTTACGATTGCTCAGAAGCTGTTATTTACACTTTACAATCCAAATCTTTGTTGGGCTCTCGGAAAAAAACCTGAATCTTTATAGGCGTCTCTTACTCTTCCGTAGTGTATGGTTTTGCGGATAGTGGGTTTGGATTGTTCTCCTCACTTCTTCGGTTTTTGCCAATTATGTGAAGAGGGTTTCTCTTAAAAGTAAAATGGGTTTTACTTTTTTCATATGATTTTTAGCAGTATGTCTGCATTGAGTAGATAAAAAGATTGGGTTTTGCATTCTTATATTGGTGTATGTCTGGTTGTTTGCAGAGTGTCAATATATGCTTCTAGTTAGGTAATGTTTATTGATCTTTACTATTCTTATCATCATCATTGTTGTGTGTTATTATAATTAATCTTATTATTGTTATATTTGGTGTCTTTGGATTGGAATTAGGAATTGATGGGGAAGAAAGTTAAGAAGAAGGCAAGGGCGGCTCCTCAAAAGGACAAGTGGATTGCAGCTGATTCCCCAAAGAAAGCTCCCCAACCAAGCAACCCAAGTGTTAAGAATGGTGATGATGCAGTTTCAGTTCCAAAAGAGAAAAAACCTTGTCCTCATGTTGACAAAGGTGTAGATTTGAATAAATTGTCTTCTAAAATTGGGTCCTCAGAACTTGTTAGGTGCGAAGATTGTAGGGAAGGGGCGCTTGATAGGAGAGGGGGTAAAGGAAAGGGCAAACATGGTAAGAAGAAAGGAAGTGCTTCAGTGGATTCAAAATCTGAGTCAAAAGCCATTTGGGTTTGTTTGGAATGTGGTCATTATTCTTGTGGAGGGGTTGGACTGCCTACAACCCCTCAATGCCATGCAATTCGGCATGCGAGGCAAACTCGTCACCCATTAGTGATCCACTTCGAAAACCCTCAGCTGCGGTGGTGCTTTTCTTGTAGCATGCTTATTAAAATTGATAAGATGGAAGAGAATAGTGAACAAAAAGATGTGTTTTCGGATGTTGTGAAATTAATTAAGGGTCATTCATCAGAGGAGTCATCTGTTAATGTTGAGGATGTGTGGTTTGGTAATGGCAGTGTGACAAGTGACATCAAATCAGCTAACAATATATCAAGTGATTTGGATGGGAGAGGTGGTTATATGGTGAGAGGGTTAGTTAATCTTGGTAACACTTGCTTCTTTAATTCTGTCTTACAGAATATTCTAGCTATAGATAGGCTGCGGGGTTACTTCTTAAATGTTGATGCATTTTCTGGAGCTCTTACTATTTCCTTGAAGAAACTCTTTACTGAAACAAAACCAGAGGCAGGATTTAGGAACGTGATAAACCCAAGAGCGTTTTTTGGGTGTGTCTGTTCCAAGGCTCCCCAGTTTAGGGGTTATCAGCAGCAAGACAGTCATGAATTGCTTCGTTGCTTACTGGATGGCTTGTGCACTGAGGAGTTGAGTATGAGGAAACGTATCAGTTCTTCCCGGGAAAATGGGAATTCATCAAATCCAGGTCCTACTTTTGTGGATGCTGTATTTGGGGGGCAAATATCAAGTACCGTTTCTTGCGTCGAATGTGGCCACTCCTCTACTGTCTATGAGTCATTTTTAGATCTGTCACTGCCAGTTCCAACCAGGAAATGCCCACCTAAGACAGCTCAACCTACCTCTCGAGCAAAGAAGACAAAGTTGCCACCCAAGAGGAGTGGAAAGGTTCGGTCGAAAATTAACAAGGACAAGAGTTCTGCACCATCATCAAGTGTTGCAACCCCATCAACCAGCAGCGAGGTTTCTAGCCAGCCACAGTCCGGTTCAACTGACCCAAATGTGGTTGAACAATGGGGTTTAGTTATGAAGAATCTCTCTGCTGTCCAAGAATCTGAAAATGAACAAGTCTTTGAGGATGCAGCAGAGCAAACATCAACTTTGTTGAATGACTGTACATGGTTGGATTATCTTGATATGGGAAATATGTCAGATGACAATGATTTTGTTTCACAAAACAATGATGCTTCAACTGTTCAAGATTCTGAAAACAAGAATGCACTTAATGATATCTTGCTACCGCCTGACTCTGAATCTGGTAATCAGGTTTCTACGCTTAATGGGAAACCAAATGTAAAACCTGACTTTTCTTCAGTGAATCCTTGGGAGGAAGAGCTCCCATTACAGGTTCAGGGTTCTGAAGTTTTGTTGCTTCCATATAAAGAAGAGTGTTCTGTCACTGAGGAAATCATAGGAAGAGAAGATGAGGCCTCTTCATCGGTTGTTGGTGGTGGACAAGATGAATTTGATGGTTTTGGGGACTTATTCAATGAGCCGGAGGTTGCTGCAGGGCCCACTGCAAGGCCCTCTGTTGGTGAGGGAGGAACAGAAACTGGTTTTGTAGCTAGCGAATCTGATCCAGATGAAGTTGATGATAGTGATTCTCCAGTGTCTGTTGAGAGTTGTTTGGCTCATTTCATAAAGCCTGAACTTCTTGCCAATGAAAATGCTTGGCATTGTGAGAACTGTTCCAGAACTCTTCAACGCCAAAGGTTGGAAGTAAAGAAGCAGGTAAAATCTTCAGCTCAAATTTTGATAAATGGATGTGAGACTAGAGCAGAAAGTGATTCACTGAGTTTAAATATGGGCCTGTGCCCTGCTGATGTCAGAAATCTTAGTAATGGGAATTTGAATAGCAGTACTGGTTGTAACCATTTTGGTGAAGACTTGCATGATGGGAAAATAAATTGCTCATCAATTGAGAATGGTCGATCAGATAAGCTGAATGCTGCTGTTCGTCAACAACAAGAAGGAAACAACGAGATGAAAGATGCACTCCCAGTGCAATCAAATACTTCAGATTGCAATAACACTTGCAGTCGAGAAAGTTACATTGATCAAGCAATTGAGTCTTGTGCTGACGAGCCTAGAACTGCAGGATGTACCTCTGACAATGTTCCACAGACTTATTCTGGGATATTGGATTGTAAACATGAATCAGAAGAAAGTGAAGACGAGGAAATAAATTCCAAATGTGTGAAGGTGAAGAGGGATGCGACTAAAAGGGTCCTCATTAACAGGACCCCACCTATTTTGACTATTCATCTCAAGCGGTTCAGCCAAGATGCTCGTGGCCGCTTAAGTAAATTGAACGGCCATGTCAGTTTCAGAGAAAAAATTGATCTTAGACCATATATGGATTCCAGGTATATATCTGACTTTTTTTTAGAGTTGATTTCAGATTACAAAATGCCAGATCAAAACGTTAGTGCTTGTCATGAGTCTGTTTTAGCCAGATCTTGGAATAAGCATTCAAAATGAGAAGATAGCTCTTTTATACCATCTTAAAGAAAAATTTGCATTAGTTTTCACTTTTCAATACACCAGCTTTTGATCTCTAATCACTTTTACTGGAGGGGTGGTGGGACTTGGTTGGGCAGATCATTAGTCTCCTCACAAACTTTGAAATTTTAATAAATATGATGTATTCAAGGTGCTTGTTGTAGTCTGACATGCAATTAATGTTAGTGGCTGAGGAAGTATGGGGAGATGAGCAAACTAACAGTTTGAAGTCTCTAGAGTCTGATAAATTTAATTATCACTCTTCCACCTTAGGCTGCACTAAGCAAAGTGAATCTTTGGAACCGTGTCTGTGAGAGAGTGCTGTAGTGATTCACTTCATAGGTTAAATACCAAATTACCTCATCTTGTCAGCCAGTTATGTTTTTCTCTTGCCTAAATGTTTTCGAACTACACATTCTTGCCTCTTTACTTATCTAACGCACAAAGATCCATTGCTTTTCTATCTCAAGGACTGAAGATAGTGGTGAAGTTTTTCACCAAAGGAAGAAGCTATAAGTCTAAGATGCTTGTTCTACACACCATGTTGAATGCTTGAGGACTTGACACTTGGGTTCCCCAGTCTCTAGCACTTTATACAGTTATTAGATTTTGTCAAGAAGCTTGTATAGAACTCTCAAGAATATTTTACTATTTATGTTTTTTCATGAAAAAAGAAAACTTTTTCATAGATAGAAATCTGAAGAAAGAAATATTACCAAAACATTAATAAATTAGAATGTCTGATTTAAGATATGGCAAGGGCAAGCATATTGTTTTATCCCCAAGGCAGAAGTTTTGGGGTTGCTATGTTCAGTTCCTTTTGTTTGTGTATATATGTGTTGCAACGTGGTGGTTGTGTCTGTGTCCATAGTTACTTTGTTAGATGATATGAGGAGGCTTGCCTTTCAAGTTTGAAGCTTAGAGCTACTTTGCTAACATTAATAATTTACGAGCTAAGTTGCAGGATGTTTTAATATTTGCAGAACCTGCCTTCTTTAAAAGAAAGATTTTGAAATTTGAGTTTGCATATATCTACTTTTGTGCATGTAGCAGTTATGTCATCAAATTTCCCTTTACAATGTTACCTTGAGTAATAAATGCGATACTGACTGCAATTCCCCATAGCTTTAGCTGATCTATCAACTACCGATCTCTTTCTGGTCAAGTTTTTTTTTTTTTTTTTTTTTTTTTCTCTTCTTCATCTAAACTAAAGTTTAAAATCTCTACTTATAGTTGTCCCTTTTGCCTTGTCTGTTAATTCCAGTTTCATGGCAACTTATTCATTGTTTTGTACTTGCTTTAGTCTTAAGGATCCTGCAACTTCTTATTTATGTAATTGATTGTGTGCCATTTCGTATAAAATAAAAACAATGATATATTTATTAGTTTGTACGTATTCATTAAGTGACACTTCTTTTGGAGCTATTTTATTGAGTTATGAATCTATGATGCATGTCCAGAAGTATTGCCCCTGTTAATTTTGATTTCTATTCTTATCTTTTTCAGAATTTTGTCCTTCAACTAACATAATCACAGACTGTAAGAAATTAAGCAACAATAATGCTAAAGAGTTTTGGAATCATAGTGTTATAACACATTCAACCTTTAGGAACTGTCCCTTTTCATTGGTTTTTATACTTGTTTAAGCTTTTCTGAATTTATGTTCCATTGTGTTGTTTTACTCATATAGTTTCTTTGGATGCCATATGAAAATGGAATCAGTCAGTAATTCTGTATATAATTGGAGCATCATAATTTGATTCACATGTTTGAAAGGATTCATTCAGTTATGCAAACTATTACAATTTTCTTCATATGCACTTATTCCCTAAAGCCAATTTATGGGTGAACTTTTTTGTGCAATTATCAGAATGTAGAAGATATCTACAATGCATCTATTAACTCACAATCAAGCCTAATTTTTATGTCCGCAGTTACTTGTGCTTCACATAGTACTTATTTTGTTCCTAGTTTGTGTAGTGGTTTGCACAGAATTAATTGGTAGCATACATTACAAGTTACATTTTTCCATAGGAAGCGCATTAACTTTTTGGCTATGATGTCCTCTTGAGCTTTACAGGTCCACAGATGGAGAGAAGTATGAATACCGCCTAATTGGGGTTGTGGAGCATTCTGGGACGATGAGAGGGGGCCACTATGTTGCATATGTGAGAGGGGGTGAAAGGAGCAGAGGAAAAGCTGAGAAAGAAAATAATGGTCATGTGTGGTATTATGCTAGTGATGCACATGTGCGTCAAGTTTCCCTAGATGAGGTTCTTCACTGTGAGGCCTATATCTTATTCTATGAAAAAAGTTGAGGTTGTTCTACCTTCAACTTGATGTCTTTGAAGTTTGAGTTCAGGGCCTTCAGACTAGCTGAGCTTCCCCAATGTGTGAGAGAGAGAGAGAGAGAGAGAGAGAGAGAGAGAGAGAGAGAGAGAGAGAGAGAGAGACATAGACAGAGACATAGAGAGACAGGAAAACCAGAGTTGAGTGTACGACTCCAATTACCATGTGTTTTGTTACCCCATTCTTTCAAGATGTAATGATCTTTTAGATGTATACTGTTAGTTATAGCATCAGAAAACGGGGTTTTCTTTTTATAGTCCCATCACCCCAGGGACCATGGCTGCATCAATTACTGAAGCTTTTCAAGTTACCGTTTTTTATTTACTAAGAATCCCTCTTAGGCAAGAAGCATTGCATATTAAAAGATCCAGGCTTCATTGAGAGCACGACTTGTTTCGGCTCCAAAGAAATGCGTTGTATTATGTACTAGAATCTGGTTGACAATATTGTCGACCTGCAATTTTCCTCATGCAAGTGCCTTTCGACAAGGGAGATGTATTTACAGTTTAAGTTTCACTTTCAATCTCAATGACGACCTTTTATGGATTTCTTTGTTGTAGTTGGGCCTTTGGCCCAAATATGTTCTCTTAGAGCAACTCCACTCATTTGCCCTTAGCTATGGCAAGGGGGGTACAGGGCAGCTACTATTCAAGTGAATAGTGGCTGCCCTTGCAAAAAGCAATGTGTGTTTCCACCCGTTACCACGGCAAAGGGCAAATACTATTCATTTTTTTTCGTTTTTTTCACAAATTTGTTTACCTAAACAATTAATTTGGATAATACTTTCAGATAATATTTTTGAGTTCATACGTGTCAATATTTATTATAAAATTTATATCTCAATCAGATAAAATTTTCGGATAAGATGATAAATAAAAATACAATTTAAAAGTGAATAAAATGTTGAGTAAAAAGTGAATAATAGTAGAAGTATAAGAAAATGTATGAGGACTTAGTGTTGAAAGTGAAGAGTATTGGTAGGCACTGGCGGATCCAGAAATTTTTTAGCGGAGGTATAATATTGACTTAGTATGAAAAATGGTTTTTCGGAATAATCATTTTCTCAAGATAATTTTTGACGGCTTTTATTCCTTACACATCAAATAAGAAAACTTGATTTTATGGGATTTTATTATGAAGTATATATTGACTTAATGAGCCATCATTTTTAGCATAAATCGTATTTTGCACTAAAACCGAATTTTCATATTTTGATTTAGTGGGAATTTAATTTTCTAGTATTTTTATTTGAATCCAAATAGGGGGTACTTCCTTATTTACATTGTAAACTTAAGTAAATGGAGTAATATAAAAATAAATAAAAGTAGAAGGACAAAGATATTTACTTAAAATGTTGAAAATGGAAATAAGGTAATTTGATTCCACTGTTGGTAGGTATTTATAGAAAACAAATCCCATAATTTTTTGGTATTTTTTTTAAAAAAATTCGAATTTTTTTCATAATTTTATAACAAAAAAAAGTCCAGCCGTTGGATTGGAGGAGAGCAGCCGATCAGAGCGCCCAGACGACGACACCTGTCTTCTAGCTGTTGGTGGAGCACAGGGCTGGCGCTGACGTCATCTCCCCCCTCGGGCTTGAACTCGGGCGAGATCTGCCTTCGGGCCAGCCCGTCTTCGTGGGTCCCACCTCCAGCCCGAGCAAAAGTGGCCCGCTGGAACTGACTTTTTGGCTTGGACTCCCCCCAGCCTCGGTCTTGGGCTCCTCGCTGGAGTTGCTCTTATTAGAGACGCCTTTCCGCTGGGACTGAGTCTATTGCAAGCACTTCTGCTCATAATGCTTCTTCTATAAGTGCTTCTTTCAAAGAACACTGAAGGTTTTTTTATATTAAAAAAATCAAGTGTTCCCTGAAAAAGCACTTAGAAGTGATTCTTGAAAAAGAGGAGGCTTCTCTACAAGTGCTAGGGTAAAGGCAATGTACATGGAGCATAAAAATTGAAACGAAGAGAATCGTTCTCGAAAATAACTTTTCTATAACTCCTTGTCTATTGCTATAGTTTTCTCGAATCTAACAAAACTTGCCACTAATCGACATGACTTTCCTCCGAAAGAGAGAATACCCAACAAATTCAACTGAACTCCTTGTCTATTTATTTTGGAAAAGAAACAAAAAGCTTTTTTTCCTTACCTAAATAGTCACTTTTCCAATAAACATAAATGAATTAAAGATTTTGTCACAGTAATAATAGGACTCACATCTGCCACACAAATAAAAACGGTAGAAGTTATGTATGCCACATCAATATTTAACAGACTTATTAAAGTAACAAAATGACCTATTTATAGAGTTTATGAAGTTTAAATACCTATTTTTATATGATTTTACAAGTTCAGGCACCAATTTGAAATGATCTAGTTAACTCGAAGATTCATTCAATTATTTATTTTTCCACGGGAGAAAGCATTTCATTCAATGGATGGAAGTATAAAAGGAAAAAGAAAAGCACCAGGGCCAAAAGCAGAGAAACATCTTAAAAAAAACAAAAACAAAAAAAAGCTCTCTCGGTCTTTGTCTGGACAGTGACTGCTCTCTCTCCTCCTTTACCATCTAGTTAGCAGCCTATATCTCTGGCCACCCTATAAGGCCATAACCTTTCTCCATGGCATCATTCTCACACTCAAAGCAGCTAAGCTCTCTGTTCCTGGTAATATCCATGGTGGGTATGCTTGGAACTTTCATCAATATTGTGGGGGTAGATGGAGCAACTGCTTCTTCTTCTTCTTCTTCTTCTTCAACTTGGTGTGTGGCAAGAAGTGATGCTACCACCCAAGCCCTTCAGACAGGCTTAGACTATGCATGCGGGGCTGGTGCTGACTGTTCCCCATTACAATCCACTGGCCTCTGTTATCTTCCAAACACAATCCAAGCTCATGCCTCTTATGCCTTCAACAGTTATTATCAGCGCAAGGCTATGGCTCCTGGCTCTTGTGACTTCGCTGGCACTTCCACCATTGCTCAAACCGATCCCAGTATGTCATTTTTCTTTTTCTTTTTTTGGTAACAATTTTATCTTTTATTTATTTATTTTCAAAGAAAATGAACCCATATTTTTAGGTATTGATTTGTTTATTGTTGTTATTTTCTTTGTGTAGGTTATGGATCTTGTGTGTACCCATCTTCTGCAAGGTATGCTGCCCTGCCCTTTCTTTTCAATTTCTTGTAAACAAAAAATTAATTTCTCAAAGACTAATTAAGTATTTAGGGTACACAAGTTTCTTCGTGTTTACGCAATTGGGTCTTTCTCTTTTTTCTTCTTTAGTGTTTTTGTGAAACAAAATTATCAGGGAGTTGGTTGATATGATGAATATTGAAAGAGATATTCACTTTCCAGAAACCATTCTCTTTTCTTTTGCCACTTGATAATAAGTAGCTGTAAGGAATCCTCTTCCAAAAGAGAGGGAACCCAAACAAAAAAAAAAGAAACCAAAACAAAGAGAGATTTGTGCCTCTCTGGTGAAGCTTCTTATGGATGTATGCCACGTGTCTTTCTGCATGGGATGCTTTGTGATGGCATCTTAAATCTGACCGTCCAGCACTCCTTGACTTGTTTGCATCTGTCAAATCAAAATCCCCTCTCTCACCCTCTTCGAAGTCTTGGGTTGCTCACTGGTGTTTTGTACTACATACTGGATTTCTTAAAATTATTGCCTGAGTGCATGCTTGACCTGGAGTTTGAACTACGTATTTGGTCCTGTAACTCACATTTCACCTTAGTTTCCCACCGTTGGATTTGTCGTTAGTACAAATGAAACCAATGGTCAAAGATCATACTTGGTTCGCCACCTTTTTTATGGGCAGAGTGGCTGACAGTGACAACTATCATGCACTATTGTGATGATTTCTGAGTCTATCTCATGCTGTTGTTGCCAGACCAAGCTCTGAAACTTCTGGGCCCTGGTTTGATTTGCATGAACATTAAAATATCATTTTAAATAGTGGAAGGACCAATTCTTTTTCTTTTTACTTTTTTTGTTGGGTCAGAATTTCCTTTGGTACATATGAAAAAGGATCAGTTCATTGTGGAATGTTCCACAAATATTCTAGTTTATGAAAATAATGATTCACTTTAAAAATTCCTCGTGCTACTTTAATACATTTATTGATTAAAATATCTCTGTATTCATAATTTTTCGGATGCCTTGCTTAAGCAATACATAATAAGGACAGTCCTCCTACAGTCTTCTTCTCCATTTACCCTCCTAATTTTGAAGGTGGGCCCAACCTCAATTAACGGTCAAAAATTCAAACATGTGGGGCAACATTTCAATGTTCTCATTCTGTTCTAGCAGAGCCAAGTTGTGCTCATTTTGATTCCTAGAGAAGTGCTCTTTTGTTCTGGCCAGGGTATTTCAGGCATGGTCTCAAAAGTGTAGGTGTCCTAGCTAGTGGTCCACATAGCAATATGCACTTTTGCCCTTTTTCTATTTGTGCAGCCAATTGGGAAGGTATAGCCGAATTTAAGGTCTTTTGCTTGACACTAAAGTAGACTTAATTTGCAAAGGATCACTAGCGTAGTGGTTTGGAGTAATTATTTCCTCAGGTAATGTCCTGAGTTCAAGTCCTAGCATCTGTGTAGTGTATGTGAGTTTAGTATATTATCGTCCCTCTCTCAACAGGAAAGATGCTAAAAAAAAAAGTGGACTTAATTTAATTTTTCTTTTAAAATGAACCAATTCACTAGAGCATATAGTCATTTGATCACATTCTAGGTTATTATTGAAATCACACTCATACAGCCCCAATTAATATAGTGGTAATGCTCACCATGAATCAAGGGTTGATGTTCACGTTAGAGAGAAAGATGTCATTGATAACTCAATTCTCAATAAAAGCAGGTTTTTGAGTATGGGGTGTGGGTTTTGGGCTCAACCGAGTCCTGCATCTTTTATTGCTTTTCGTTGGTGGAAAAAGTAGTGCTTTATCCGGTGTTCGTATAAATGAATTTGAAGGACTAACAGCTTTGTGTTATGCAAATTTACAGCACGGCTGGAGGGACAGCTACACCAACCACGCCACCAGCTACAGGCATTTTCAGTGCACCAACAACGCCTACGACACCAACATTTGGCGGGGGTAGCGTTACTGGATTCACTCCGGGAATGACCCCGACGATCCCTGACTCTGACGACAACTCAAAAGCATCCCTGGAGTCCATGATCCCAACAATCTTGATGCATGTGTCCTTCATGTTTGTTCTTTCATTTACCCTAAACTAAACCCATGTGGCTCGTTTATTTATTTATTTAATCTTATAGTTATAGCAGGAGTAGCATTGCCCTACGTGGAAAAGAGGTTATACATTTTTTGTTAGAAGTTGGAACCTTCTTTGTCCACTTCCATCTAGCTAAGCCTCTCAATTAATATCGTGCCAAACTTTGTAGCTCTCACAAATTCTATTCAATAATAGTTCAATTTAATTGCTGCATACTAAGCTGTTTCATTTCTTACATTTGAATTCTACTATCTATTTATCAAATCAAATTTTTTTTTTCTTTACCTTGAAAGTCTCTCATAAAGATATAAAACACTATAAGGGACATGGCACATGGAATTCCATTGGTAGAAGAAGGGTAAATCCTAGGTTTTTCAGATCTTTAGAAAGGTAGGAGAATCAACGACACCAACAAATGCGAGGCAATAGATCTTCAGAAATCGTAGAGTTAATCTAGATCTGATCTTCAGAAGTTGTAGATTTAATCTAGATCATCACACTCTAATCCCGTTCAAGCCAAAGTTCATACGCTGGATTTGATACAGAAGCACCATCAACTTGTTGGCGAGTCCTTAGTTAGGATTTTGGTTCCCTACTATGTTATGATTTTTGGTTACTTACCAATTATTTTTAGTCCTATTGTAATAGAGATTTATTTCCTATTGTAATTTAGATATATTTCATATTTTATTTAGAGTTAACACATTTTTATACTTGTATAAATACCTCTAAACCCACCCTCGGCTTATTTTATGATCAGAAAGCTCGAGTCTGAACCTTTACTTTTTGTTATAACTAAATATATGTGCAAAATACATGAGTATATGGACATGAAAAGTATGAATATATCATTTATAATAGTTGCTAGTTTGTCAGGCAAAACAAATTACCAGTAGAACGCCAAATTTGTGATGAGTCATTAGTCACGAGATAGGCCCTAGATCATAATAATATTGCATTGGGTAGATTGTGAGTTTGCTCAATTTTTTAACCTTGGAAATTAAGCAAAAAGATGTTCTCTAATTTCAGTGGCCAGAATTGTACTTCCAAATTCTGATCCTTAAAATGGATGCACAACTTCGAATGTTACCTTGAAAAAACTCTAGGCCAATTCTACATGTAAACTCACCCACGTGTTTTACATCCATCATTAGTGCCGGTGAGGGAAGCTCGAATTTGGTATAACCAATGCTCAGTTTCCTTCAAAAATCTATAACCTATACTTCATGAACAAAATGGAGTATAGGTTAGACAAATTAAGAATCAAGACCAAATAAAAATCTAGCAGTTTTATTAGTAGAAATTTTCAGCATTACAAATTGAAAGTTAACACAAGGGCTAACTTCGCCTGACATCAACAAGTTGAAGACTTGAGGGCTCACAACTAGAGATGTTCAGAACTGTTGTAAATGAGTTAATGCGCGCAAGTTGGAAATTGTAGATGCATACAAAAATGTGTACAAGAATCTATCAGTCGGTATAATATCATCAGAGACTCAGAGTTCACTGCTGTGGTGAAGTTAATACCATTTATCCAATAATTTCCTTCATTTTCCTGCTCTCAATTGTTTTGTGTAACGTTTGCCGTAACTGGACAGCTATCAGGCTGCCTTACAATAAAAATTTGATCTCCAGCATATCTGTAGAAGTCCTGATTTCGGTGCCAAGACCATAAAGCATGAGTCTCATTTTTCACCTGCAGGGCACAAAAGAATGCTGCTTATCACCTTATCGGTGTGATTTTATGCAAACCGTGTTGGTCCGGTATATTGATACGCATACAGAATTTTGTCAGTGAGTCTTCAAGTACTTTCATTCTCAACAGCACTGATGGAGGCCTTGGCAGTTTATGGCGTCACATTTACAATTGAACATAAACGTACTACACAAGGCATTGGCTATACATCACTGCTCATGTTTATAACTTCTAAGTTTTATTGTATGTTTTCCATATAAGTGAAAGTGAATGCTCATAACAACAAAAACTGAATGCAATTGTTAAAGAAAGACATAATCAATTGTATCAAATTTTCATTTGGGTTTAAAATTTCAGTCCGCTGTATAATAAAAAGTTTATCTGTACTCTCAAGAATTTGTGTTTTCCACTTTTCATAGCAGAGAGAAAAGGGAAGTACCTCTAGAATCCCATGACCAAAGCTACTTTCTCGATATGCACTATATTCAGGCTGCCGGTCCCAACAGAACTTTCCTGCTGCCGGGCCTGATGTGAAATTAAATGCACAAAAGCCACCCATAAGCTTATCTGGAGTTGTACATGGTTCTGGACAGTTTCCGGGTTCATCAGCATGTGCAATTGCCATCTTCTCTCGGTTACCACCATCACCAACTGTTATATATACAGGACCACAGGGATCCAAAGTGTAGTTATACACTCGATTTGACCTCTCGTAGGCGTGAACCTGTTGATTGTTTTCAAACTGTCACAACTCTCAGCCCAAATATACAAGTATTTCTGCCAAAAGCCTGACAAACTATGCAGCACATAAAATGAAAATTGCAATACAGTGCTCTCTAGAACATAATCTCAAACCACACCAATTCTGTACACAGTATGAAGCATTTCTATTATTGAGCCCCATGCCCTATTGGCCTACTAGATTTTGTTTTCGGTTCCAAAGCTGGTGTGGTTAAGCAAGGACATTGATTTAAGATATAGGTAATCTGGAAATTATAAAAAGTACGAAAGATATTTGGTTAGCAAGGGCACAGCACTCAGCTTGCTTAGCTTACAGAGTTACTAAGGGTAAGGAAATGTTAATAGAACTTCAGGGTATCACCCCACCTCTAAAAGAATCTCTAAGATTTGGTTTAGCTATGTTCCCTGAATGATTATCAAAGTCACACCGATGTCCAGAAACTTTGTTTGAGATTCATCTCGAGATTAAGATTGGTGAACTGTCTGATCAGAAAAGAGGGCAGTTGTAAGACAGTTGCAATTTGAAAAACTCCTGCTGAAATGATTTTACTCAGAGAAAACTGAAGATGTGAATTTCTTCAAGTTTGAAGAACTGCAGTAGAAAGGTATACCACTAAGAATGCCATGATTCTATTAAGATTTTGGGAACTTGAAAAGGTTTCTTTAACTAAATAATGAAATCCTAGAATCAAACAGATTAACTAAGGTAAAGGGCTGCCTAACAGAAATCCTAGGAGCTTGCACAGAGGAGATTATATTGTTTATAGATGCATATAACAATACATACTTCACTTACATGGCCATTGAAGACGATATCAACACCATACTTATAAAGTATGTCTTCCATCTCGACTCTCATACACTCCGCTTCTCTGTAATGTGCCATGTAGGTGCTGTACCATGGTGGGTGCCATGTAGCTACCAACCAAGGAGTCAAATTTCTGTCAAAATTAGCCAGATCTTTCTCCAACCACATGTACTGATCGGCTGTAAGAGAAAAAACTAGTAATCTCAGTATGGCCTAACTTGTAACTAAGTGGAAGAAGGAAAAATGTTCTTCTTAGGAAAGCAAATGAAATAGCGGTGTCAATCTGAGCTAACCTGATTTGTTATAGGCTGTGTAGGCACCAAGCATTATAAAGTGAATTCCCCCGGCATTAAAAGAATAGAATAATGTAGATGATGATCCACTCTCTTCTGAGGGGAACGCAAATCGCGAACTATAAGAAACAAATGTTTGATTTCCAGCCTGTTGTTCAATGTCATGGTCCCCTTCTAGCACCATTATTGGAACTTTGGACACTAGAGGCTGCATATACCTAATAACAAACAGACCATAAATTTCGCTTTAGGTTTTGGGAAAAGTTGTACAAAAATTAACCAGGTGTTTCCCCACAAAAATTAGCAGAGCGAAGTTAAATCTCACCTTCCCCAGTAATCCCAACGAGGCTGATAAGTTTCCTGAATGGGAGTATGTGGAAATGAGCAAGAGTAACAATCAGACCCAGTTCCATTTGTGAGATACAAGTCAGCATAACTAACATCCCCAACCAATAATAGAAGATCGGGTCCGTTAGCCAACAAGTGATCAACTGTTGATGTAGTATTGTATGTAAGACCCAGGTCCCCCACCACAGCTACTCTGCTGGGGTAACTCTTGGGCCCAGATACCGGCATAGTCTTGAAATATGACACACTACTCATTGCTGGAATAGAAGGATCTCCACATTGATACTGATATAAGGTGTTGGGTATCAATCCTGCAAAAAGACATTGGAACTGAGAGACTTGCAAACAAAATCATAATTAGGTAAGTCCTAGCAAACACATATAGAATCGGATGAAGCAGATCAACTTTCAATTTCTCTGCTCTTACATTGCATAAACATTATGAAATCAACAATGGTTACTCTATTGAGTGTCAATGAGGAGCTCTTAAAACTCATTCCATCCTTTTGAGGATACAAATTATTCATGAAGGTTTAAAAGGGATTCAACACTAAAATGATCATATACCTGCGAGACGAACATGGTGTATAATCCCAGAAGTGTAGTTTTTGAGGCCTTCAAACTGATACAGCTGATTGTAAACAAGGGAATTATTCCCGGTTGATCTGTTAGTCATAGGAAATCCATATCTTCCATATACAACAACACCTGAAACAGTTTTCGGATCCAATGGTTCTATATTGTCCCCAATTTGAAACTCCCCTGGAAATTCAATCATGAGAGAGATAGTCTTTAGTTCATACAACTTCATAACTCAATATTTTCTATTTTGTAACAGTTCCATTCTCAAGACCAAAACAAAAAAAAGTACTTTCCTCATCCTCAGTCCAAAAGAAGTAACATTTCCATTCAATAAAATTGGCCTCATTCAATTGAGTTGTGACAGTAATTATGATAACTCAATTCCTGGTTTCAGTGCAATCAAACATCCAATAATGACCCAAATAGGAAACAGGTAGGTAAATTTTGAACAAAAATGATTAAAAATATATATATATATATATATATATATTTTCTTCTTCTTTGACCAAGAAATCAGATATCATTGAACTAAAACAATTTCATTTTAAGCTTACATGTGAAAAGACAACCAAATACAAAACTCATTGTTAGATTTCAAAAACTCAATCAGCATAAAACTTGGAAGTGTTAATATGCAAAAGAAAATAAAACGCAACGGAAGCTCAAGTACTGGAGCTTCAATGAGAAAGAGAGAGAGACCTGTGATCCAAGATATCCAAACAGAGTCATGGGTTCCAGAGAGAGAGACAGAGATTTGTTCAGGCTCGAAACCTTTAACGATTCTTTTAACTCGAGGATCAGTTTCAGGCAAGTCAACTGCATTGCCTCGAAAGCTCTTGTCAAGTGGAACAGTGACAGGTTTGAAGGGTCCATCAAGGGTAGTCGGAATTCCTCCATGAACGAATGTCAAGCTCAGTTTGAGCAGAATAAACAGTGCAACTGTGGGCAACGTGAACAAACCCATTTATTTGTTCAATAAAAAGAAACCCAGTAAAATATTTTGGATGGGTTTAGAAGAGAGAGGGACAAAGGATTTAAAAGTGAAAGATAAAGTAGAAGAAAAAGGCCAACCAATTTGGAGGCTAAAAAGTGCATGAGGTGGCTTAACTTTTCAATGTAAGATAAATACTCTCAATATGCCTTTGCATGTGACGAACTTTCAAGCATAACATTTGGACAATATATATTGGGTGGCGTGAAAGCATATGTGGCTATTGAGCCCAAAACGTAAAGTTTTGCTCTGATACCATAAAAGAAGTTGAAGTTTCACCCCAAAATCCAAACTAGGTTACTTAACTTTCAATATATGACAAATACTCTCAACAGAAGCCACCTATATATATATATATATATATAACGCAAAAAAAAAAAAAATTATACAGCAAAAAAGTGCAGTTGTTTATGTTTGTTTCATTGATATTGTGTTTATATTTAAACCCGTGCCACTCAAAACATGAAAAGATGTTGTTTTCACCTTAAATATGATATGAGTTTGTTTTAGTCAAATAGTCTGCTGCCGTCAGTTATTTAACAAACTGTTCCGTTTTAAGAACAGGGTTATATCTCTCTTTCTGATTTTCTTTCTATGGTGTAGAATACTTTCCATATACAAAATGTTGGTGGAGGACGGGAGGGCATGAGAGAAACAGAGTAGAGAGCTGACGTCAGGCTACAAATCAGGGACGTTAGGGTTTTTTTTAAATTTTTTACTTTTGTTTTTTGTTCTTTAAGGATTATTGAAAAGAGAATAAATAAAAAATAGAATACAATATTCATTAATTAACACGACGTAACATATCAATTGTCGTATAAGATGATCAGTTAATATGATCAATGTTGTGTGTCTAACCTTTTCTCTAATTATTATTTTTCAACTAATATGGCATGTGATAATGCAAGTAACACCATTGCATTAGAAGGATCCTTTATTTTAGTAGCAAGACAGTTTTTTTTGTGGGCTAAATTTGGCAGTAAATAGCTACACATTTTATATGACGACAATCCCACCAATAATATTTTAGATATTTGTGAAAATTAAACAACGAACCAATGAAGAAAAATGAAAATTTGCTTTTGTCCTTGACGCTTTGGACAAATCCATTTAAATTTCTTTTATTTATTTATTTATTTTTCTCAATCCATTTTAACCGTTACTTTCTCGTCTAGCTTCTTGCTGTCCTAAAATCCAGGAAACTACAATATAGGAAAAAAGAAAAAGAAAAAAAGGGGAAGATTACAAAATCATTATACTCGAAGAAGAAACCCTTGCGCTGCGTGGGCGGATCAATTGGGAGATCTGGAAACGCTGAAGGAAAATCTTTCCGGGAAAATATTATCCAGTTGATCCAAACACGCCATAACCCACACATTCTTCTATTGAAGCGAGAAGCGTAGAGGGAAGAAGATAGAGAAAGATGAATATATTCAGATTAGCAGGGGATATGACCCATTTGGCTAGCGTTCTGGTTTTGCTCCTCAAGATCCACACTATCAAATCCTGTGCCGGTTAGTATCCTCTTTCTCTTTTCGCTTCTGTTCATTTAGCTCCCACTTGGCCGTATTTTGTTAATTTTTTCTTTCTGGGGTTTGTTTGGTTGCTGAGAAATGGCGGAAAACAAAGAAAGATTTAAAACATTTCTTTTTGTTTTCGGTATTTTAAATTATATGAATGAGCTCCCTTTATTCTAGAGAATGTGTTTACTTCATTAAGCTAAAAATTATGAGATTCGGGGTTTAACTTTTTGCATAATTGGTGACATTTTTCTCCGGAATTAAATGGAGTTTTAGAATGGGTGATAATGAAGGTTTTGGTTAAGATAGGAGTGTAGAAATCATTGAGTTATGAAATTTACATAGGGTGTTGTACTTCAAGTTTTGTTATGTGCACGAAATATAGTGGTGTGAGTGTAATGGTTTTGGTCGAAATATGGGTAGTTTTCTATGGTGGTGAGTGTCTTCTATGGTTTATTCATATGGGATTCCATATAAGCATGCTTATTTGGCAATGTCATGACCTCCTTTTCAATAAAAGACATCTGGGTTGTAGTTTTTACTTGGTAGTTTACCTTTCATCTATGAAATAAATGGAGGTGATGTAGAGATGTATGGATGGGGGCAAAAGTGTTTGTCAATTTCCTTTGACTGATTGCTATATGTTCCGGAGGAGGGAAGGGGCACTAATGGAAGGAAGGGGCACCAGTGGAAAGGCCAGATGGTCTTCTATGAGTGAATGATAGTAGGATCCCAAGAGAAATAATGAGGTGGGTTTCTAGAGTCATAACTAGTAGTTAGTAAATTGTGCCCATTAAGCGCACTCATCCCATGGTAATAAACCATTTCAGGACCTATCCCCCTTTTTTTTATTTTATTTTATTTTTTATGATAGTGAAAGAATTTACTGAAAAAAAGCATGGGAGTGTACCCAAGTTCATAAGCTGTATACAGAAGTTAAATGGGTCTTCATTGCCCATTCAAACAGACACATCGACAGTGGAGCTTCTATTTCCATCAAAGAAACCATCCCTTCAAATACACTTCTATTTCCCTTCATTCATACAAGCCAAATGGTTCCCAAGGGAGCGATACTGAAAAGTAGTTGATTTTCTTATCACAAATATGCCACATCATCCTGTAAGTAAAGCTACAATTGACACTGGAAGTACCAAATAGACCTGACGCAGGGAACAAAGTGCCCTCAAAATTCCCAATCTATCATACAATTGAGATAGAGATGATTTATTAACTCTTATGCCCTTGTGTCTTTAGTGGCTTTCCCTCATTTATTATGTTTTAACTTTCATTTTCATTGTTTTTCTTGTATACTTGCATACACGTGTTAGCTTGCCCTTGGTGCTTGGGAGTAAACTTTTGCATACAGAAAAAAAAAAGGTGATAAACTATGCAACTGATGCATATCAAAGAGGTGGCCCTGTGGTTGACGTTTGTGGACTATATTATTTAGTCTGAAAGACAAATTGTAAGATTATAAAGAGCTTCTTCACAACTAGTGTTCTGTATGAGTTTGGACATGATAGATTTTATTATATAAATTTAGTCATATTAGGAGTTGAACAAGCAAATTGGGGTGATGGAATGGAGGTATGTGTTTCTGCTTTTCTTTATCTTTAGCAGATTCAATAAGGAGAGAAAGGGTCAAAGCCCAAGGTGTAAGGCTTATAAGTGGTGATTTTTTGTAAATGAAGAGAATGGATTGTATGTGATGTATCATGAGATCCTCGAAGCCTACCAAGTTGGAAAATGATTCTTTTAGAAGAGATTAGTGATGACACATTTGACTGTATCTAATACATCATTCACGAAAAGACAATTTATGAAATATATTTAAAATGATTGATGATTAGATAAGCAGAAAGGACAAAATCAATACAACTAGATTATGTTTTTATCATCTGTATCTTGTTTATATGATTAATTTTTAGGAGCTTTTGATATCTTTGACATTGCAAAGCAGAAAAACAAAAAACAAATTGATGTTTGTTGTAGATTAAGATTTTCATAATCATACTTTTGCAAGAATCTGCAACTGATGATGACAGTTTGAATTAAATGCAATGACTCTGTGGTTTGTTATTTTAATTTGAAGATAAGATAGTATTAAAACTGTAATATTTTGTTTTTTGTTATCAATGTAGCATGTCTTATCTTATGCATTTTCACTACTATCCACTTTATACTTTATTAGATTTTATTGTATTTGATGCCTGTTGGAAACTCGAATTGTCTCTTTCTGACTAATAAAGTTTTTCTTCCCATGTTTTATGCAGGTGTTTCCTTGAAGACTCAAGAACTCTATGCTCTTGTTTTTGCAACCCGCTATTTGGATATCTTTTTCAACTTCATCTCGTTTTATAATACCATAATGAAGTTAATATTTTTGGGTAGCTCTTTCTCAATTGTTTGGTACATACGGCGCCACAGGATTGTTCGGAGATCATATGATAAGGACCAAGATACATTTCGCCATTTATTTCTCCTGCTCCCCTGCCTGCTTTTGGCTCTGGTTATAAATGAGAGGTTCACTTTTAAAGAGGTATCTATTTAATTCCATTTTGTTATTTTTGGATAATTTGATGATATCCTTGTATCTTCAACTTTTTGTGGCTTTTATGTTTTTCATGTCTTACTAGAACTATATGAACACAATTTTACCGTAAATCATCCTTTGGAAATATGACAGAGCATATACTTCTTGTGTGATTTTACAAAATTGATTGAGCAGGTGCTGTGGACATTTTCTTTATATTTGGAAGCAGTCGCCATACTTCCTCAGCTGGTGCTGTTGCAAAGGACAAGAAATATTGACAACTTAACAGGGCAATATGTTTTCCTCCTTGGGTAATAAACTAACTTTACCTTGCATTTGGTAGTTCATAACATATACTGTTGTTTCCATATGCTTAGAATCTATAAATGTGCAATTAGATACATTATACATTTCAATTCCATCACAACGCTTTGTTGTGTTCTCGTGCTTATCATGGTTTCCTGCAGTATAATATTTTATGTGTATGTCGGTTTGAGATGAATCAAGGATATAATAGCACATAAAATCAAAGAAACTGAAGAGTAAATTTATGAAATTGTTGGTGAACCTGATGTTTGATCACATTACTTTGCCTCTTAATAATTTGTTCTTTAGTCTTATATGAAAAAAGTATGATGTCAACAGTGGGACTAGCATTAAGGCATTAACAAAATTCTCAACAAACAAGGTTCATTTTGACCCTTGAACTTTTATAATCTGAGATAGATAATCTTGAACACAGTTATAATCTTGCATAGAATTAAGTTTTATAGTACTTGTTATCATCAATACTCTAAGAGCCTACAGAAGGACGATTTTCAAAATATGCAGACCAAAATTTAGTTTGGTAAAATTGCCGTAAGCCAAGTTTGAATGAAGATGAAAAAAGTTATATTTCCAGGTTTTTTTTTTCCGAAATGTAAAATCAATCTGCACAACAAATTGGAGTCTCATTGGTTGAGCATTCTTCTTCTCCATCAGTGCCAACACTTTGAACCTTTTCACCTTGAAGTCAGAAGACTCAACCACATAGGCTGGAAAGTGGGCTGATGAGCAACCAAGCAGTTAAATAATAAGAAACTGTAGATTATAGACATTTGAGTGCCATGAATGATCACCGTTTGCCATGGGAATCTTAAAGTGAATTGTGTATCGTGTTCAATCTAAAAGAGCATTGGGGCTAGTTTACATGGTCTTGCTTGCGGTGCAGGAGTTAGTTCATGCTAGTGATTTTTGTCTAGATCATACTTGTATTATGCTGCTTTGAAAGTATTGAAGTTCTTATTCTTGATGGGTATGTCAGAAAGAATGGAAAAAGAGAATCTAGCCTTAAAGACATGTCATGAGTTTTCTGATGTACGCTAGTGCCTCTGTAGTCTGTACAAATTTGCTACCCTTCTGGAGTATCTGCAATTCTGCTAATTTTCTGAACAAGTCAGGTTGTGATCTCGTTTAGTTAGAGCAAAAGAAGTATAGCCTTTTTCAGGTGGATGATTAAGATCTTTACCATGGGTTGAGCATTGAATTTAATGCACTCTGCGAAAAGATAAATTTTATAGGTACTTGGATAGGTAGCATGACAGTCCTAGATCTCTTGTACTGCACATCCAACAGTAGATGCAAGTGCAAAGGTGCTAGTGCACCCACACATTTATGAGTTACTTATTTCTTCTCTTTTTTTCTTTTCATGTAAGACCATATTTCATGTACATGCTTCTGGATTTTATGAAGGTTTCTTCTGAAACAGTAGGAGTATTTGTGATTATGATCAGAGTTTTGCTATTTTTCTTCTGTTAAGTCTATGAATTCATTTTCATTCATGTCTAAATCCTATTTGTAGGTTGAAACTTCTAGCAAAAGTGTCTTAATATCTTAATTTGATTCTCTTGTTGCAGTGCATATCGAGCATTATACATATTGAACTGGATCTACCGCTACTTTACTGAGGAACACTATGTCCATTGGATCAGTATGACTCTCTCTCTCTCTCTCTCTCTCTCTCTCTCTCTCTCTCTCTCTCTCCCCCCCCCTGTGCATGTCATTCATGTGTCTACTATATAGTGTGGCCATGTCTGCATGCGAGTGCTCTGCATTCAAGCCTTAGGTCGATCAACACATGTGTGATCATGTTTTCTGTCATACATTTTCATTTCAACTAAATACCACCAGTTGTTTTTATCTTCCGTGTGGTCTGGGCTGCTGAATGTGCATATCTCAATCATGTCATTGTTCTGCTCCTGCAGCTTGGATAGCAGGGACTATCCAGACTTTGCTCTATGGTGATTTCTTCTACTATTACTTCCAGAGGTAGACGCTTGATACATTTTGTTCATATCACTAGCATGTGTTGATAATTGTATAAAATGGTGACTTCATTTTTCATTTTGATATTTTGCAGCTGGAAGAACAATGTAAGGCTCGAGCTGCCAGCTTGAAAATGTCGTCTACTTGTCCACTGCCTGCTAAGCGTTGCAATAGGATACTTGAATCTGTGGTAGTTTGTAGATGTTTCTCATTTCTTTGTAACCTTTCTTTTATAATTTTTTTCCCCTTGAATCTGTGGTAGTATTTGTTCGGCCACAAGAAATATCTGACTGTCTTATTAACCGGGGATTGGACTCATAAAACCATGTTACTGTCAGTTTGTACCACATCACATACTATCTCTCCATCAAACAGTTTGTACGGAAAGTATTTCCAAAATGAAAATGTTGTATTCCAATTCTTTATCATTGTCAAAGTCTGATTTGTTATATGTCAATACATACGTTGACGTGTGTTTATAAAGTTAAGCGTCCGTGAAATGTGTTCAGGAAAACCTAATACAAATAGAATTATCCAACAATTTTTGTTTATTTAAATCAAACGATATTGGAGGGAGGAGAAGTTGAAAATGGTGCAAAGGACAACGTGAGCTACAGTTTCTTTCTTCTTTATTTAACATTTTGGTATATGTGAAATACCCAAAAAAAAAAAGGGAAACTGATTTTACACGGTTTCTTCTCTCCTTCTTGCTGAAGTATTAGTGATTTCGTTTCCAAAAAAGACTAGGACGAGAAATAAAAGTAGTGAGTTATCTAACTGGAAAGTAATATCACAATCCGCATAGAATTAGGAAAAGAAAAACAGAAACCTATAAGTACCAACTAAAACCATCACAAACCCTTGCTCTCTCTAAATAATCATCACACACAACTCACCCTTCGCTCTCGATTGCCTCTCTTTCTCTCTTTCTCTCTTTGCAATAGAATGAAAATCAAGTTCAAGCAAAGCCCAAGAGGAAAGGAACTTCCACAAAGTGCAAAGTGCAAAATGCCTGAGAAAAGTTTCAAAGATCCTGAGGAGGACATAAATTTAACAGATACTAGTATATCTGAAAAGGCGTTCCTTCTGTGCAAAAGAGTTAAGGAAAACTTTGGTGATGATGCAGACAAGTTTTCAGAATTCTTGGCGCAACTGCACATGTTTAGCCAACAAAGGGTCGATTTGACTGAGTTTTTAAACTTGGTGGACAACTTCGTTCGAGCCGACGAACGTCTTATGAACGATCTTGAGGATTTTTTGGAGAACTGCGGAAGGGCACAGAGCTATTGGTCGCGCAAGTGCAAACGTTTGAATTGAAGTTGGATGATTTTTTGAAAAAGTTTAGTTTTAGTTTTAGTGTCACCACTTATGTATGATGTTTTAAAGAATTGATAGTAACGAGTTATATAAGAACTTCATTCTCCGTGAGATTATAACTGTGTTCAAGATTATCTTTGTGAGATTATAAAAGTTCAAGTTCATATGAGATTAGAGAACAAGTTATTTAGAGGCAAACTAATGAGATCATGCATTAGGTTCGCCGACAATTTGATTCAATTTACTCTTCCTTTTATTTGATTTTAATAAAAAGAAAAAGTAAAAGAGAGAGGCCCATTTACAAGTTGGGTTAAACAAGCTTATAATAATATTGGACGCACACATTCGTCAATCTCTTAGCCTCTTTGTATACGGCAACCGCAAGTTCACATTTTGAGACTCATCCTCTATATGGACCCAACATTTGATTTTCTTTGTCCAACTTCCCACATTTGATTTCCTCTTCCTTTCCATTCTCCCGAATGAAATAAAATTCAAGTCTTTGTGGGCAACTGGGATTAAAATCTTTGTGGGTTTTTGAGAAGTTTCTCTCTTAATCTCTCTCTATCTCGCACTCACTGTTCAAAGCTCTGCTGCTTGTGAGTACTATTTACTCTTTCTTTCTCTTTCTTATTCTCTTCTGGTTTATTTAGTATTTTTTTTCTTCATTCATTAGCAGAAGCTCTTGATGTGATTTGAGGGACTTTGGGACCGATCAAGGTTGTTCTAGCCCAGGCTTTTGGCATTTCTTACTAATATTACTGGTTTATGTTGGCAAAGTTCTGATATCTTGTCCGATTTCTTAAGACTGTATTTCGCGTTTTGGGCGTAGGATTTGGCTTTTATTTGAGATACAGGTTAACTTTATTGGGTTTTGTTCAAAATTGTTAATTTTTTGTTGGTTTCTGCTGAATTCGTGAGTTTTGGTGACAAAATTATTTTCAACTTTTCTCTCTCTCCTTCCAGGGCTTGAATGGGTGTTTCGTGAGGAGAGAGAACAGAGAGACGCGAATACCCCAAAAAATGGTCACGTGGACGGCACATGACTAATTTCAACATAAATTCGATGGAATGGATCATTGATGGACCCCATTAACACACAAGACATATTCTGGGCAATTTTAAGGAAAATTTTAAAACTTGTTAATGTTTGATGAACATTATGCTATTCTACTTCGCCATCTTGGACTCAATTAAGGGTGATGACAATCACCCAACACAACCTTGTATATCTCAAGTGTCTTCTTGGTTATATGGCACACTTGACTTGGATAGCAAGTGTTTTCTTGATACCTGGGCAACCATCAGTAATGTTCTTCAAGAAAAGGTTGCGGTTAATCGGGACGGAGCAGCTGGATTTTCCCAAGCAATGTTGCTCAACAACCTCCTTAGATACAGGGGAGTTGCATTTGCCCAAGACGTAGCTTCCACAGTAGCCAGCTGGTGGATCACCGAAGCTTGCAAACTCAACAGCAACAACCTTCTTTTTGTTGGGACACTTGATGTCGGCGGATGATCTGATAACATCTAAAACAGGTCGGAAAACGCTGTCCTGCCTTGCCCATGACTTGACATTTGGAGGATGGTACTCGGTAATGAAGCTACAAATAGTATCTCTGTTGACGGTTAGGATCTCAATGTGTTTGGGCTTCGCTGGCTGCTCCTCTAACACAACAAGAATATTTTGTGTAGGCTTGATGAAAGATCTTGGAATGTGGTACTCGGATTGAGTTGGTTCTCCAAGAGGAGAGAGGAAGGACATCCAGTGCCGGCCGATGCTTCTACCATTAACCCAGATCATTCCCTTTCCCATACCAGTCATTCGAATAGCGACAGGGTTATTACCTTCTGGAGCATCAAAGTAAGTCTTGTACCATGTGAGACCCTGTGCTGATCCCTTTGTTTTATCCCATTGAACTTGTTTTGATCCCTCCTCAGTGAACACTTGAAGCTTTTCTCCATTCAGACCAACCTGATGCCCCCATCCGTTCTTTGTAATGTCCAGTGTTCCAGTGTTCAATCCAAGGACTATTATGAGATTAGGCCCTGCATATCTGTGCTCCATATAGGCTCCACCATCCGGGAGTCCCAGTGTCATGGCAAGTAGTGTTATCTGGTTGACACCTGCCTTGAAGTGAACAGGTTTCTCTAAGACAAAGCTCTTCTCATCATGGCTTCCATGTCCGAAACCAATATACTTCCCGTTGACAAACAGGTGCAATGCATGACCAAGACTGGCAATTCGAAGAACTGGTTGAATGCTTGCCTTCCTGGGCAAGTCTTGTGGATTCAGTGCAAGGCTAGTGGTGTACCATGCGTAGTCTGAGGTATCTTTTAGCAAGGTGTACAGCTCCAGCGGTGTTGGATTATTTACCGGTACTTGAAGGGTGCTTGGAATGGGTTCTGCATACTTCTTCCATTTGAGATTATTGGCAACGGTTGATTGAACGAAGTTCCTAGAATTATGTTGGGCAACAATTGTTTGAGTGTTGAAGACCACGGTCTTACAATCAGGGAGGATGCTAATGGAATGCGGTGGCAGGTAATAATCCTGACCTCTCCAACTAACAGTTGCTTCCGTTGTAAGGTTATTGTTGGTCAAGAAAGCAGCACAGATGTTTGTGGCGGGCATCTCATAGAAATAAACCTCTGTGTTTGCGCTCATCTTTTGGACTCCAGGAACTCCCCAAAGTAAAGCCTTCCTGGATAGCCTCAAAGCCTTGTGTAAATCCTTGAGGTGACTCCATTTGGGGTCCCTAGGCAAACCATATTCATCGAGAGGAGCTTCGTCGTAGTAGCGAGTTGTTGTGAAAATAGCACTTGTTCTTCCAAAATTTGTTCCGCCATGGTACATATAGTAGTTGGTTAGAGATCCTTTCTTTGAGAAAAAACGCGCAACTGCAAATGCAATGTCATCTACTGGTCTTTGTGAAGGAGGGTCCCCAAATACTCTGTATTGAGCAGTCCAGTTCTCAGTCCACAGAGTTGGCTTGTAGGGTTTATTCGGGCCCATGAAAGTATCTCCACATTGCCTTCCGTTGCAAGTATTAATGACTGGATCAGGAGCGTCCTTCTGCTTGCACATGATCCATGGTACTCCGATGTTCTGCTGCACTGCCATGGCTGCTGCCCACCTCATATAACTGCTTCCCAACTCTCTATAGGCAAGCTGGACCATATTGTATTCATTTTCAATTTGTGCCAAGACGATGGGGCCTCCTTGTGGAGCAAATAGCTTCGCCTCCTTCAACTTGTTTACAATCAGCTGCACATATTTCTCCATGTGGTACTTGAATGCTTTGTTATCCGAGCGGAATATGATGCCAGGGACCTCCCTTAGCCAATAAGGGAGTCCTCCGTGGTTCCATTCAGCTTGGATGAATGGCCCAAGCCTAATGGTAGCATACATTCCGTGCTCCTGAACCAGCTTAATGAACCTCACCAAATCATAGTTTCCTTCAAAATTGTACTGCCCTTGCACAGGCTCATGAATGTTCCAGAACACATAAGTTTCAATCATGTTCAAGCCTCCATGTTTAGCCTTCTTGATAAGATAAGGCCACATTTCTGGTGTGCTTCGAGTGTAATGGATTGCACCTGAAAACAGAAGCTCTCGTTTTCCATTGATAATCAGTGACCTGCCATCATATGTCACGGGGCCGCCCTGCACTGATTGATTCCGATTCTGATGATGAAGATGCTTCCCTCCGTGGCCATGATGCCCATGTCCTTTGGCGTGGACAATTGCGGCAGAGATGACTATGGAAATTAGGGAAATCAAGAGCACCCGGCTGATTGATACTGCCATTGTATGTATGTTAAGTCTTTTGATTTGGCCAATAAACTTGTTCCTCCTTAGATGGAGGCCTTGGCCAGAAGCAGCTTGCAATGAAACTCCCTGAAACACAATGATATATAAGGGAGATAGATGGATGGTAGTTATCAGCCGGCCTGTTCAATTTTGACTTTTTTGGTTATAATCTCAGTTGTGTTCTTACAATTGCTTTTATCTGTTTGCTTTGACGTTTACACACTCATTGCTGGAATGAAAAAGTATAACTACTTAACAAGAATGTATGGCTGTTTGGGGTGGTTGTTGTTCCTGTTTTTAGAAAAAAGCACCTATTGTTAATTGGTGTAATATTATAGACCAAAAGTAAACTGGTTTTATTATTATTTTTTGGGTGGAAGTGGAACGAAGGGGAAAAATACCTAAATGAAAGAAGAGTCAACAAAGAACAACCCAAAGTCTAGCAAGTTAGCAACCCATCTTTCTCTTCTCTCTCTCTGTTTGAAAATTCCAATCTCACTCTCTACAATCATGACATGTTTACTAATCCGTAATTGGATTAGGAGGAATTGTGAATTGAGGAGGAATTGTGAATTGAGGAGGAGTTGGATTGAGGAGGAGTTGGATTGAGGAGAATTAGATTTCAGATTCTTATTGAAGTTGTTTATTAAACCATATGTATTGAGGAGAGTTAGATTCCGGATTCATATTGAATTGTTTACTAAACCATATAGAATTGGGGTAGGAGTAGTACTAATTACTAAAATGTCATCGTTGTTGGGTTAAAGTAGATGGCAAATTTGAAATTTAAAAAATATGTAATGGGTAAAAAAGATAAATTCCTAATGAGTTAGTTCTCCAGGAATTAGAATACCACCTCCCATCTAAGAATTGAATTCCTCCAAAATCAGGAATTCCAATTCTTAATTTTGTGTCAGCTCCACTTACTTTTTAATTCATTGATGTGAAGTAAACACAGAAATCTTCCATATATCGAATTCAATTCCTGATTAGTATACACACCATCATAGTAGTTATGACTTTTTAAATGAGAAAGAAAATCTCCATCTTTGTTTCATCTGCTTGTCATTCTGATTTTTTATATCCTTCTAGTTATTATTTATTTATTTATCCTTTCTATTTTTGTTTGATTTTTTTTATTTGCATAAAAAATAGATGACTGATTTGTATCAACCACGTAATGTTCAATACTATTTTGCACATATTAAACAACAATTTAAAGTTTTATTAAACCATAAATATGTGATTTCAAATATTATCACCTTATTAGAAATCAATTTGGAATGGAAGGTTCTTCATCATTTTGAGATTACAAATAATTATAACTAGTGGAAAAGGCCCATTGAATTACCCACGAAAATATCTATGAAAGTCATTTGAAATCAACCAAACTTTATTAAAGTCTATGTCTAAGTTTGGAGTTCACAAAAGTCCAATAAAATTCACAAACTCAACAAGAATCTATCACCCTTTTACAAATATATTTTTTTAACAGAGAAGCGATATTTGTATTCATAAATTAGGCATAAAGACCATAAGTAACAAGTACCCATACAAATGCCCATAAAGAGTTAATTCAAAATGGATGTATAGTAACCACGTAGGGTTAATCCGGATACATAGAATCAACAGCTCACAGGCATATCTCCACTAATAACCACATAAGACCAAATAAATTT